>NC_060285.1:42519242-42819242 GCF_021613505.1 Equus quagga
GGGGGGGAGTGGGTCCTTGAAAGATAGTGGAGAGGGAAAATCTTCAAGGTGGAGCTTTCAATGGTATACCTGCTCATCCACTTTGTATGGAAGAATAAGTGGCCTGAGATGAGAATCAATATGGACAGTAGCAAATGCTGGGCCAGAGGTTGGGTGTTGAGAAGGAAAAGGATTGAAAGATCAGAAATAAGAGGATCTAGGGCAGACCAATTGGCACTGGGTGGCAAGTTGACTATCTAGGGCTCCTTCCATCCTGCAAAAGCCAGTGGTTTGTCTTCATTGGAATAGATACCTATTCTGACATCTTTTCTGGGTATGGGTTTAACTTTCTTGCCCTCAGAGTCTTAACTAACACCACCATGTGTGGGTTTCCTGAGTGCCTGATCCACAGGAATAGGATACCACACAAACTAGCATCCTATCAGAGGTCTCACTTCACAATGAAGGATTTTCAGAAGGGGGGCCCTGATTTGGAATTCACTGGTTGAATTACACATCACTTCATGTAGAAACTTCTGGCTTGATAAAGCATTGGGATGGTCTTTTGCAGGTGCAGCTAACATGCCAGCTTAAAGGCAATACTCGATATTGCCTAGAGGAAGACTACATGGGACCAGGAACCAAGGGGTGGAAGCTGAAGTGGCCTCATTACCATCATGAGCAATCATATTCCATGAAATTACCCAGAGAGTTTGTTGCAGAGTAGACGTAGGAGAACAGAAGTTAGATATATAACAAGTTAGTCACAGCAGGAATGGAACACAGTATCAGGACGAATTTATACTTATAAATGCAGCAGAATGTTCGTAGATTAATTTGTTCTCAGTCCTAGGTTGAACCACTTCAGAGATCCAAAGTCAGTTTTCTCATTTAAAAAATGGAAGTAATATCAACTTTACAGAGTGGTTTTGGGTATCACATAATTACGTGAATTTATATATATATATATATAAAGCAGAGCTCTTGAAAAAAACAAACGAAAAACCAGAAACTACTGAACAGAGGATAGTTCAGGGCTTTTTTGTATAATTCTCATCTTGCCCCATTTAAGGACAGGCTTTTAACATAAGAGAGTTGATAAACAGAGTTTATACCACTTTACATACTTTGCTATGTTAGGTAGTTTTATTCAGTTCATTTATTAGTCTTAGAACTGGTAAGTAGTTAATTTATATTACTAATTTATGAATGTTTACTATACATATTGAATAACAAGTAAATAACTTTTTAAAAATTTATTTTATTTTATCACATAAACTTGGAAGCAGCCAGATTGCTCAATCACAGCTAAATTTTTGACATTTATTAGCCCTTGGTGGCAACAAATCACATAGCCTAGTAAAGAATTACAGCAAGGCTTTAACGAAATAGTAACATGAAGTAGAAATAATAAATTTGTCTCCTAACAGCATGTACAAGTACCATCTAAACCATTCCAAACACATATACAACAAAGGCAAATAATGATATTAGATGCATTCAAATCACATGGAAAACACCACCACCACCAATAACAACTGTTACAGTAATGATAAAACAGCAAAACCAAGTGATTAAATGGTCGTCCTGAACTTCAAATGGTCCTGAGCACCTTACATGGACAATCTTATTTAATCCTCAAAAAACTTATCACATTTAAAAAATATTTAAAACACAGAGATAGAAACACATTTAAGAAATAGAAATTCTCTCCTTCATCAGGTGACATAGTGAAATCTTAAGATTAATTAGACTGGTCAAATATTTTTTAGTATTTCTATCATCACATCTTTATCCGTTCTTAGTGTCCAAGAGCTTCCCTTATAATACTTACTAGAAAATACATGCTTTTGTTTGTTTTCCAAATTTAAATTGGTTGAATAAGTATGAGAAAGAAGAGAATAAAAGGTATTGCAATAGTGGTTTGTACATATTCTTTCTTGTTAAAGCTCAGTGTTCTTGTCTTTTGGGTTTTTGCCTTTTTTGTATTATGCTTTTGTCCTACGATGGTGGTAAATCTTACCCCTCCTCTTCCTCCTCCTCATCCACTTTGTCCTCCTCTTCCTCCTCCTCCACTTTGTCCTCCTCTTCCTCCTCCTCCTTCTCTTTGTCCTCCTCTTCCTCCTCCTGCTCTTCCCCCTCTTCCTTTTCTGGCTCTACTTCATTTACCTCAGGGGTAGATAACATCTGTTCTTCCAATAATATATTTGGAAACTGAGACTGTATCATCAAAACAACTGTGGCACAAAGTGAAAAAGATAGCACTCTCAGAAAGAAAATAAATATGCATAGTGGATCACAGACAACTGGCCGGGGCACTTCCCACCTTGGATACCAATATCGGTAATCTGTAAATAAAGAAGGAATTGGAAACTGGATTTCACATAAAGTAGTTAAATTGTTCAAGAAATAAAGGACAACAATACATACATATGGCTTGGTCACGCTCTGCATTACCTAGAAAGACAAAGAAAGTACATAGAGAATTACATAAAATTTCTTCTTTCTCTAGAATATAATTTTTCCAACAATAGCATCATCCTCCTAGTTCTCAGGCATCATGCCCTCATCTTTGATGTCCTCCCTCCAACCAGTAGCTAGTGATAAAGTCCAGTACATTCTCTTTTAAGAGAAAGTCAGCCTGGCCTGCTAGAGAAGGCATGGAAGTATAGGAGCGAGGAGATGTGGATCCTAGCACTAACTCTAAATCTAGTACTAATTCTAAACTAGTCTCTAAATCATTGTGTCACCTTATATAAGTCACTTCACTTTGCCCTCTAGAAATTCTTCCAGGCTCAATATTCTAGGACTCTATAACATCTCTTATTTTCATCTCCCCACCCCAGATCATTCCAAATTAATCTTCTGAATCTTCTCACTTTCCTCGGTGAGCTCTTATTTTCACAAGATTTCAGTTCTTCTTCATTCCTAGACAAGATTTCAGTTCTTCTTCATTCCTAGACAGCAAAGTTAACTCTATAGCCTGGGATTCATTGTTTTTGCTATCTGGCCCAATACTCTTCAAGTATTTTTCAGGAAATAAATTTCCTTTTCCCTGCACACCTGGGCAATGAAGGCCAGACAACCATTCCTGGATTCTGCCAGGAAGGAGAGTGGGAGGAAGAACGAGTTTTCACACACAGAGAGCCCAGTGGCAACCAGGGGCTTTGTCTTGCAGTGGCAGTACCCTTAGAGGGAAAGTTGGAAATCGTGCTTCAGCATCTTGGAGAAGATGTTGGGTCTTTGAGGTTATTTTAGCCTTTTGTGCTTGGTCTTATTTATTCCTTCATATTTTAGGCAGTGATTTCTATTTTGGGGCTCCTTTTAAAAAATTTTTACCATACAGTCTTTATTTTCTCTTCTTCATTCTGTGTATGTGTATTTATTGATTGCTTAGAAAGAGCAATGATGTAATTAGTACGTTTGTTCTTTGCATCTTCCTTCCTTTCTCATCACTTATTTTCACTAGGCATTCTTCTTTTACTTTTGCACTTGATCAAACATTTAAATACATTTAAATTTACTTATCTCTTTATTGTTGGATTTGTCAGCTTTAAATAATGTCTTTTGGCCCCTGGTTATAAAAGAGAAGGAAATTAAGCACATTTTTCTACCTCTCTTTTCTCCCAAGTTTTATTAGTTTCATCATTTGTATATTACATATATACCAGATATTTGTAAATTTATTATTTCTCTTTGTAGTTACAACCTTCTGGTTTGTTTTAGTCTTTGCCTATCAATTAAGGTTCAACGCTTACAGACAGTTCTTTCAGTTCAGCTTTTCACTTTTCCATTCGTCTCCTCTTTTTGGTGAAAGTCATCCTCTAGGAGTTTACTGAGGAAGTGTTGATGAGAACTATGTACCACAAGTACTGCATGTTCCCACAATATTTGTTTGTTTGCTTATACTTAAATAATAGATTTGGCTGCATACAAATTCTTGGTTCACACTTCTTGCCTTAAGGCTGATACAGGTATTACTCCATTGTCTCTTAGTATTGATTGTTATAGTAGAGAAGTTCGAGGCCAGGCTGAATTTTACCCCTCAATGCAGGACTGTCAATTGCCAACGCAGCATCACTACCACACCAGCGTAAAGTCAATTATGTACTGTACAGCTGGAACAGGGAACTAAGTACCTTTCTGTGAATTCCTTTCTCTGTATAGCTTCAGGTTAGAGTTTGCTGATGAAAGAAATGCAAGTGAAATTTGGAAGATATAAGAGAAGTGGAGACCATCATTCTCCAGAGTTGGTTGTTAGCCAAAGACCGGAATGGATGTGAGATTCAGTGGCTTCTTGGTAGAATGGGAAACTATTTGCTTTGCTGCCAAAAGCTGAGACAATTGGTGGGAGCTTTCTGAAAGATTCTTGAGAATTGCAGCAATTTCCTGGTGAGATTCTGAGAGCCACCTATTTTTGGTGCTTCAGACTAAGAGGTCTTCAGTATCTGCTTCCCTGACCCTTTGACTACAGTTTCTCTGCCCTTCCATGGTAACTTCTCTGACCTTTGCTCCCATGGAGTTAACAGCACTCATGTAAACTATGTTAAACACTATATTCTTGGAATACTTAGAGTGGCTGTTTTCCTGACTCAACCCAGACTGTTAAACTCTCTAATAAATGATTTTACATTTTTGCTTGGATACTTAAAGGATTCTTCCTTTTCTTCTAACTTACTAGGCAGTATCTAAATAGTGACTGCTTAGTGTTATTTTTTCCTGGCACATAGTATGCACTTTCTTTACAAGGTTGTCTTTATTTATTTTTTAATTGAAGTATAATTGACATATAACATCATGTTAGTTCTAGGTATATGACATAATGACTTGATGTTTGTATATTCTGCAAAATGATCACCACAATAAGTCTACTTAACGTCCATCCCCAAAGAGTTACAAAAATATTTTTCTTTTGATGAGAACTTTTAAGATCTACTCTCTCAGTAATTTCACATATGCAAAACAGTATTACTAACTATAGTTACCATGCTGTACATTACATCCCCATGACTTATTTATTTTATAACTGGAAGTTTATAGTAAACTTATAAGTTTATAAGTTATAACTGGAAGTTTTCAGCCCCGTCACTCATTTCACCCACTCCCTCAACCTCACCTCTGGCAACCACCACCAATCTGTTTTCTGTATCCATGAGTTTTTTTTTTTTCTTTTTTAGATTCCACATATAAATGAGATCATACAGTATTTGTCTTTCTCTGTTTGACTTATTTCACTTAGCAAATGCCCTCAAGATCCATCCATGTTGTCACAAAAGGCAAGATTTCATTCTTTGTTATGGCTGAATAGTATTCCACTGGAGATATGTATATCACATCTTCTTTATCCATTCATCCATCAACAGACACTTAGGTTGTTTCCACGTCTTGGCTATTGTAAATAATGCTGCAATGAAGAGTGAACAGGGGGATGCACATATCTTTTCAAGTAAGTATTTTCATTTTCTTCAGATAAACACCCAGAAGTAGAATTGTTGGATCATATGATAATCCTGTTTTTAATTTTTTGAAGAACCACCTACTGTTTTCCATTAGTGGCTGCACCAATTTGTATTTCATAGTATGCACTTCTAATGCTTAGATTCAAGAATTTCTATTTCTGAAGGTTTTTTTAATTATTTCTTTAAATATCTATATATCTATCTACAGCTATATTTTCTGTTCTATTATTTTGGTTCCGTTCTTTGGGGCCTCCAATTATTTACATGTTGAATCTGATTTACCTGTGCATATTTATAATTTTCTCCTTAATCTTTTAAATCCCTTGCTTGCATTTCTCAATCATGTCCTTCATATCCCTTATTGTGTTTTCCAGCATTTTTGGTTCCTTGCACTGTTTCCAATGTGATCTTCATTTCTGTAATGGTTCTACTTTTTTCTTTCAGGTTTTTCCTATGCTCTACTAGCAGCTTCATCTTCTGTTGTCTTGCTATATTTTCCTTGACCTTTGTATCTTTGCTTTGATCTCTTGTTTTAAGCTGCTATGTCAAGTTTTTTTGAATATGGTACATCTGTTCTCATTTTCGATCTGTTTTTCTTTTGCCATACGCTTATCTGTTTTTCTCTTTTTCTTGGAGTTTTTTTGTATAGATAATGGATTGGTCTTTTTCAGTATTATTGTATTAGTTTAATTAGTTGGTTAACAAATTTCCACAAACTTAACAGCGTAGGACAACACACATTTGTTATCTCACAGTTTCTGGGGTCAGGAGTCCAGGCATGGCTTGGCTGGGTTTCTACTTCAGGGTCTCACCAAAAAAACAAAACCAGAAACAACTCACTGGAAGGACTCAATAGCAAAATAGAGATGACAAAGGAAAAAGTCTGTGAACTTAAAGACAATAGATCAATGTAAATGATCCAATCTGAAAGACAGAACAAAAATTTTAAAGAAAAATGAAGAGAGCCTCAGCAAAACTGTGGGACAGTGACAAAAAGTCTAACATTCATGTCATCAGAGTCCCAGAAGGAGAAGAGAAAGAGAGTGGTATTGAAAAAAATATATGAAGAAACAGTGGCTGAAAAGTTCCCAAGTTTAGAAAAAGACAAACTTACAGATTCAAGAAGCTGAGCATACATCATACAGAATAAACCCAATGAAATCCATGCTCAGACACATCATAATCAAACTTTCAAATAATCCTGAAAGAAGTCAGAGAAAATAACATTACCCATAAGGCAACAAGGAGTTAAATGTCTGTGGATTTCTCATCTAGAAACCATAGAGGCCAGGAGGAAGTAGTACAATATTTATGAAGTGCCAAAAGGAAAGAATTGTCAAGAAAAGAATTTTATATCCAGCAAAAATAACCTCCGGCAATGAAGAAGAAATAAAGACATTTCCAAATGGAGGAATCTTAAGGGAATTTGTAGCTAGCAGACCTGCTGTAAAAGAATTGTTAAAGTATATTTTCATATAGAGGGTAAACGATACCAGAAGAAAACCTGGAATATTAGGAATGCAGGGAAAGTCACAAAATGGTAAACAAAATAGACTATCTAGGTAAATATAATACACTATTCTTCTCCTCTTGAGTTATTTAAAATATATTTGAGAGTTGAAAACTAAAAGTTTAACATTGATGGCATTTTCAATATATGTAGATATAACATGTAAGATAACTACAGGATATAGAGGGCGGGTAAAGGGATCCATAAGGGATGGTAAGGTTTCCACATTCCAATAGAGGTGATAAAATATTGATTCTAAATAGACTGTAAAAAGTTAAGTATGCATGTTGTTACAACAACTAAAAAAATTATACAAAGAGGTATGTTGAGATCACAATAGATAAATGAACACTGAAAAATGTTTAAGTAACTCAAAGGAAGCCATAAAAAGGGAAATAGCAATAAAAAAAGAGCAAAAAATCAGAAAACAAATAAAATGGTAGACTTAAATCCAAACATTTAATAATTTTATCAAATGTAAGTGGTCTAAATACATCAACTCAAACAGAGATTGTCAGAATGCATTGAAAAGATGGCCTAACTGCACACTTTCTATAGATATATGGGCAGTTCAAAAATAAACAGAAATGAGCAGAAAGCTGCAGTTATATAGATTTATTTTTTATATTTATATAGAAAAAACAGACCGGTGTAAAGAAAACTGTCAGGCATAAAGTGGGACATTACTTTTGATAAAATGGTCAATTCAGAAAGTGTAATGATTCTAATTGTTTGTGCATGTAACAACAGAATTTCAACATACATGAAGGAAAACTGACAGATCTGAAAGGGAAAATAGAAAAGTCTACAAAATTTCAACATACTTTTCTTAAAAATTGATAGAACAACCAGACAGAAAATTGTCATAGATATAGAAGGACAACACTATCAACAACAGAATCTAATCGATATTTATACAACACTATACCCAACAATAGCAGAATCACATTCTTTTAAAACCTGTCAAATATACACTAAAGTAGAATATATCTCAGACCAAAAATCACACCTCAAAAAATTTAACAGAACTGAAACCCACATGCCGTATGTTCTCTGACCACAATGGAACCAAACTAGAAATCAGAAAGATAACCAAAAGAGTTTAAAATACCATTTACAACAGCTCCAAAAAACTGAAACACTTAGAGGTAGCTCTAAGAAAACATGTACAAAATCCTAATTCTGAAAACCAGAAAACATTGATGAAACAATACCCCAACAAATGGAGAAACAAATTATGTTTATGGATTGGCAGACTCAGTATAGTCAAAATCCATTCTCCCCAGATTGATCTATAGGTTTAATGCAATTTCTATCAAAATCCCAGAAAGACTCTTTGTTGACATAGACAAGTGTATTCTAAAACTTATATGGAAAGGCCAGGCACTAGCATAGCTGAAACAACATTTTAAAAGAAGAGTAAAGTAGGAGGCAACAGTCTACCTGATGTTAAGGGTGTATTATATTGCTAGAATAATCAAAATAGTGTGGGATTGGTGGAAGGATAAATACATACATCAAAGGAACAGAATAGGGAATCCAGAAACAGACCCACAGAAATATGCCCAACTGATTTTTGACAAGCGTGCAGAAGCAATTCAATGGTGAAAGGACAGTCTTTTCCACAAACGGTTATGGAACACCTGGTCTTCCATGTACAATCAAACAATCAAAGAACTTCAGCAAAAACCTCACATCTTATTCAAAAATTAACTCAGGGCCGGCCCCGTGGGCGAGCGGTTAAGTCTGCGTGCTCAGCTTCGGCAGCCCAGGGTTTCACTGGTTCAGATCCTGTGTGCAGACATGGACCACTCATTAGACTCTGTTGACGCGGCGTCCCACATAGGACAACCAGAGGCACTCACACTAGAACATGCAACTATGTACTGGGGGGCTATGGGGAGAAGAAGAAGGGGAAAAAGAAAAAAGAAGAAGATTGGCAACATTTGTTAGCTCAGTGGCTAATCTTTAAAAAAAAAAACCTCACAAGAGATCACAGATCTAAATGTAAAACTATAAAATTTTTAGAAGAAAACATAGGAGAAAATCTTCGAACTCTGAGGTTAGGTGAAGTGTTCTTAGGCATGGTAAAAGAAAAACAATCTGGAAAAGAAAAATTAATAATTTGGACTTTATAATATTTTGCTTCATGAAAAGATACTGTTAAAAAATGAACAGACAAGCTACAGACTGGGAGAAAATATTTTCAAATCACATATCAATCAAAGGATTTATATCTATAATATATAAAGAACTCTCAAAACTCAAAATAAACAATCCAACTAAAAAACGGGCAAAGGATTTGAACAGACGCTTCACCAAAGAGGATATAATGAGGTAAATAGTACACGAAAAGATGTTCCACATCAGCAGCCATTAGAAAAAGGCAAATCAAAACCAAAAAGAGATACGCTACACTACACACAAATGCAGATTAAAACCACGATGAGATACTACTACACTATTTTAGAGTGGCTAACGTAAAAAATACTGAGAACACCAAGCGCTCATGAGAAAACAAAGCAACTGGAATGCCCATACAATCCTGGGGGAAATGCAAAATGGAACAGCTACGAAACCAATCTGTCATTTACCTATAATGTTCAACACATATTTACCATTTGACCCAGGAGTCTCACTTCTGGGTATTTACCCTAGAGAAATAAAAACATATCCACACAAAAACCTGTACACAAATGTTTGTAGCAGCTCTGTTCACAACTGCCAAAAACTGGAAACAACACAAATGTCCTTCAATGAATGAATGGTTCAACAAACTGTGGTACCTCAACGTAAGGGAATACTACTCAGCAAATAAAGAATAAACTATTAATATATACAACGACTTGGCTTAATCTCAAAGGATCATGCTGGGTGAAAGAAGCCAGTCTTCAAAGGTTACAAACTATATGATTCCATTTGTATGACTTTCTCAAAAAGACAAAACTAAAGTCGTGAAGAACAGCTTGGAGGATGCCAGAATTAGGGATGGGAGGGGGGTGAAATCATAAAGGAATAAACCAAGGGAGGTTTTATTTGGCCATGGAACTGTTTTATATCCTGACTGTAGTGGTGATAACTTGAATCTATACATATATGAAAATTCATAGAACTTTAAATAAATAAAATTTAAAAATGATAGCTTTATACTTTACAATATTGTTTTTTACTTTAAATGCTATCTTCCTAGCTAGACTGTAAGTTCAAAGAGGGCAGGAAGTATGTCTCTCTCCTTACCATTTTACCCCCACTGCATGGTGCAAAATCTGGCACACAATTACCACTAAACATATGTTTGTTGATTAGCTAAATGAAAGAGTCCTTAGTGGCATTTTAATGAAAAATTAGGATAAGCTTTGTTGGAACCTACCAGCAAGATGCTATTTTAAACTGGAAATTCCTCAACCAAGCTTTTTGACCACATGATATTGCCCTAGATATTTCTACTTCTTCACTTTCCACTTTCAACTCATGGAAGTTCGGTTGCTACCCTACTACTCCTCTGACATCTCTCTCAGGTCCCTAATGATCTCCGTATTGCCAATTCCATGAGCATGCTTTAATGAAAGGGTACACTTGGGTATCCTCTTCTCCTTGTCCCTCTCCTCCTGTTGCCCCCATTCTCTTTCAGTATTTCTCATTGTTTTTTCCTAGGATTCCATTCTTGGTATACTATTGTTCTCTCCCTCTGTGTTGTACTGAGTGAGTTCTTCCTTTTTTATATTTTTAGTCTCATCTATATGCTAATAATTCTGAAATACAGCCATGATCTGTACCTTAAGTTTACTAGTCTTATCTACTCAGATGTTAAACAGGTACCGAAAGCTAAATAATGATCAAAACTGAACCCATCATCTATTTTCATATACTTCCTATCTCAATAAATTGCCATTGACCATTAGTCACGCAAACCCAAAACCTGATATTTATATGAGACTCTCTTTTTCTCATGACCATATCATATCAAATTAGTCTCCAAGACTTGCTAACTTTGCTCCATAAATATTAATCAAATTTGTCTCATCATCTCTATTTCTCTGACAAATACTCCAAAATGAACTTCATTTCTCCCCTGGACTCTAACAAAAATCTTCAAACTGATTTGCTTTCCTTTGATTTTGCATCCTTCTTTAGAAATTTTTAAAAATTTAAAAGAAGCCCTAACTTACAAAAAAGTTGCAATACAAATAACTATTTTGAACCATTTTAATGAAAGTTGCCAATCTGATACCTCATCATCCCAGAGTACTTAGCATTTCCTACAAACAAGGACATTCTTCTACATAACCATACACAACCATCAAAATCAGGAAATTAACATATTTAAATTACTACCACTTAATCTTTAGACCTCATTCAATTTTTGCCAATTTGTGCTAATAGCATCCTTTATAGCAAAAGAACCATGTTTGGAATCATGCATTACACTTAGTTTTCATGTCTATTTATTTTCTTCAGTATGAGACAGTTCTTCATTCTTTATTTAACATTCATGATGTTGACATTTTTGAAGATAACAAGCCACTTGTTTTGTAGACAAAACCTCAATTTTTTAAACAAATCTGCAATTTGGACTTACGTGATGCCTCCTTGTGATTGGACTAGGTCATGCATCTTTAGTAGAAGTACCACAAAAGTGATGCTATGCTCTTCCCATTGCTGATGATGTTCACTTTGATCACTTTATTAGGGTGATGTCTGCCAGGCTGCTCCATTGTGAAGTTACTCTTTTCCCTTTAGTAATTAAGTATTTTTATGAGGAGTTACTTTGGAACTATGTAAATACACTGTTCCTCATCAAACTTTTAACTTATTCATCTATTAAATTATATTGGTATGAATCATAGTTTGTTTTATCCAATGAGTTAAAAATTGATTTGACCAGTGAGAGCCCTTTACGATGGCTTCTGAGTCCTTTTGTGTCCTTTTGTTACATATTCCATCACTCTTTGAGCACTTCCTTGCTTTCAGGTATAAAAAGATGTTCTGCGTTTATCTTATGCTTTCTCTGCCCCAGCCCTGGAAACCAACTTTTCTCCAATGAGCCCTGGTTCCTTTGAGTGCAGACTAGAATTTAGAAATCAAGATCTGGGTGCTAGTTGTGCTCATTGCTTTGGGGGTAGGAGGGTACTGCTCTAAGGCCAACTCAGAACTAGGGAATATATGTATGTACACACATACATATACAGATATTTACATCTATGTTTATTTACATTTATTTAAATCCTTAAGTTCCCAAACCTCTAATTCCAATTCATCACAAGAGTCATGCTTGTTTTCTTCACTTACATATTTGTACTCCATTCTCTGACAGTGAGAAAATTGTCTCCCATTATGCTTAATCGGTTTACTCATTTGATCAATCCCCCATGTGCTGCCAATCTCCCATCACTGCCTCTACTCTGCCCTAAATGGGTGCCCTCCTCATCCTGCTTGGGCTGACACCACACACTAGGCTGGTAGAGTTGCCAGAATTAGCAAATAAAAATATAGGATGCCTAGTTAAATTTGAATTTCAGAAAACAACAAATAATTTCTTAGTATAAGTATATCCCATGTAATATTTGGGATGTATTTATAGTAAAAATATTTTTCATTTATCTGAAATTAAAATTTAACTGGGCAGCTTGCATTTGATATGGCAACCCACAGGCTGATTTTCCACTTGGACTCCCTCCCACCACTCAGACTCTGAAACCCAGCTTTGGACTTTTCCAATGTGTGGCTTCCCCGCTTACTCCACCAGGCTCTGACCCCTCCCATGCCAGGCCACCTCCTGCACATTAAAGCCTTAGTCATCTAGTCACCTAGTTTGGACTCTGACACCTCATGTGAGGTTGCCCCTAAACATGGATGCCCCCTTACCTGCTTAGGTTTTAATATCTCTTGCCAGGTCACCCCTATATGTCAATCCTCTCCTCATTCTGCTTGGACTCCAACAGCCAGTGCCAGACCATCACTCCATGGAAGCCTTCCTCATTTGCTGGGGCGCTGATACTCTACGCCAGGCTTCTCCCTCCCACCTCATGTTGATGTTCTCCTCACCATGCTTGGGCTCAGACAGCACATATTGAGCCACCCCTGCACAGCCGTCCCTTCATCCTGATCTGTCTCTGATATCCGAAGCCTGACCTTGTGCATGGACACTCACTTCACTCCACAAGGGCTCTAACTTCCTATACAAGGCCATACCCCACATGGACACTGTCCTCACCCTGCTTAGGCTGTCTCCCCATGTCCACTGCCGTGTATGGATCTCTAGTCATCCTCCTTAGGATCTCACATGTCACATCTGGCTCTCTGTGTGGATGCCTTCCATGTCCTGACCTATCTAATGGCTTTAGGACTGAATTTTTCAGGAAGCGAAAGGAAAGGGGAAGAGGAAGAGCAAGACTTTGCATCCTGATTCAAGTGAAGCAAGGGCAGAAACATTAGGGTGGATTCACCCAGCAGTGGCATTATGCTGAAATTGTCCACTAGTTTCAACACAAAAGCTAATATGTCCCTTCTTACTCTCTGAATTTATCCCCTACCGCATTCCTCTAAGCATCATGTATTCCAGGTATAATTATACTTTTCAACTATCTGCTCTTACATTTGAAAAAATTAAAAGAAAAATTTAATCAAATATATTTTCTACTTTTACCTTTTGAATATTGGGGGGGAAAAAATAAAAGAAAAGGCCATTAAACATTTGCTACTTTACTTCTTTTCTCTATATAAATATTCTGGAATATCCTATCCTTTAGAGCAGTCATTTTCTAACAGGCTGCTATTTCAGGAATCAGCTGTGAAGGCTTTTCAGGGTATAACTGTTAGTTCTCATTCCTTCTTTCTGGGATTCCAGTATGTCAGGGGCAGGAACAGGGGTGAGAGAGGGCAGAAAAGGCTGTGTAGTTTAGAAAAATCTAAAGATGATACTGTTTCAACCCTCCTTTGATAACATAATAATACCATTCTGATCAAAGGAACAATATTAACATGACAATGAAAAATTAGTGTTCAACACTTCATTTTCCTTGTCGTCCGATGCATTTTTTTCATATTTAAATCATTTTCTTTATCTTACTGCATAGAAAATCTGTGCATCTGTCATATCTGCTACATTGACTACAAATTAGTCCTGGTTTATAAGGCCTTCTTGTCAGAGCTCCTCTACAAAAAAGCAGAAAACATTTAGTTAGAAAAAGTCTCAAATATTATGTTATTTAAATAATATGGTTACCAATTTTTAATTAGTTTATAAAGGTGATTTAATTAATAAAATGGACTCAGGAAGTACTTAAATTGGAGATGTAATCTTTCCCTTCTTTTTTCCCCCAGAAAATAGGTTCTTCTGAAACTAATTCCCATGTCCTTGGAACAAAGTACTGTAATTTAAGTATGAGTGAGTTTTAAAGCTTCTTTCATTTTAGTTTGTAACAAAATTTTCCTTTAAAAATGGATGTTATGGAATGTCTTATAATTAACTGCTTTATGGTTGGCAGAAATGTACAAAAAGTTCTACAGAAATGATATTAATTTTCTGAAGAGTTTGCAAAATCCCGAAATGCCTATTGTCCCAAAAATCCAGCTCCATGGATTACTTTGAGGTCTACATGAAAAACACGCAAATATATAAACAAGCAAACAAATTTAAATGGGATTTACACAGTAGAAAGCAGAGGCGAGAACTGAGAAATTATTACATCAATTGCCCAGAGTTAAGTAAGAAAAAGACGCCCAAAAGTAAATATGAATTGGGCAGCTTATACCAAGAAGATAGGATAAGAAAGATAGGGAAGATAGGGAGGGAAGATATTGTTCAGTGAGGGGAGGGTCATTAATCCTAGTCATTAAACAGGATTACTTATTAACTCAGTGTGTAACTGGAAGCTATAAAAACAAACATTAGGCATATATGTCCATGGTTAGGCCACTCTGGGCAATCTAGAAGAATGGCAAACCTAAGAAATACATATTCAAACACCTGAATATCAAATTCCTGACTCATATCTTATCAGAAGTTTTTGGTGACACCCAATAAGGTATCCGACACTCTTGAATGGTAAGCTTTCTGGTCCATCAAGGTCATCCAGAGGTTTGTAGTTATTTTCACTTCCCTAATTTCACTGCCCCACTAACAAACTATTTTAAGGAAGAAATGCATTTTGTTTACATCCCAGCCAGAACACTAGCCTTCCAGAATTCAAGAACTGATGTAGTCTCCTTTACCTATACTCTAGTCTACTTTTCCTGCCCTAATAACCCTCTATCACTGAAACAGACACCTCCGACACAAAAGCGGAAGTTATCGTGTCCTAAAACTGCAGGGATGGAGGACCCCTGCCCTGGTACCTATGCAAAAAGCTACTCACTGTAAAGACTGCCTGTAAAACTCGGAGCCTAGGCCAATCACCCTGTGATCATAATGTCTGATAACTGCAGCCTGGAATAACTCTGGAAAGGCAAATAAACCAATAAATATACAAATAAATACATGAATCAATCAATCAAAATAAATTCAAACTGTGCTAGAATACAATGGGCCTTTTTTCAAAGATCTGAATTTCATATCATTATTTATATTAGATAGCCAGAAATGCCAAGCTAATACTCTCCCAGGTCAATCTTCCTCTTGTTCGAGTTTCTAAGTTGTTTAACCTAAACCAGCTTGAGTCTGAGTCTACAGCACACTGCCACAACTACAACTGGAATCATTGGGCTGGATTAGGAGGAAGCAACAGGTAAGTATCTACAACAGCAAAGTGTGTTGACATTTCACAGCTGCCCTGGCAGTGCCTGAAGAAACAGATGAAATTCTCCATTTCAGGCATTTGCCTTTTCCAAGAAGCAGCTGAGTGGTTCACCGAGACCAAATCAAGACTCTGAATATAGTCCTCTGGAACTTTTCTTAGACTCATATCTGGCCGTACCTTCAGTATATTGCCATCTATAGGACATGTGTCCAGGCTCTAGAGAAGGACATGCTGCCCAGGTGGCTGAATGGGTAGCTATACCCATGTCCAACCCAAAGTCCATTAGAAGACCATTATTCAAATTTTATAATACATCTACACTGTTCCAGAATGAGAACACAATTCTGGTGGCGATGGAAACTTTCATCGCCTACACTAGACCCATACCTGCCACCATTGTGTTTATGAAGGAGGTAATCTAGCTCTATGGATCAACAATCCAACAATTACAATTTGTAGGCAGGTTCTTCCCTTCAAAGTTCTCCACGTGCAGACTCACACAGTCTGTACACTGTCCACAGAACAATGGCCAGAGCGCATCAAACAGATGTTGATTTTTCCATCTCACACAGCCATAATAACTAGAGCACCTACAATAACTCCTTTCACTTTCACTTCCATTTATCATTGAGAAATACTACAACACTGGCTTCTGGTTCATATCTGGACATCTGTACGTTCCCAGGAAGACTTAAAGAACCCTTCCCAATAAGCTAGAGAAGAATACAATGCAATATGCAGCAAGAAAGATTATCTTTTAGAGATCCTATCTGGCTCTCTTTCTGATACATCTAATATATTTATCTTTGCCAAAACTCCATGACTACTTCCTGGACCTATTAAAGGTCAAGGAAAGCATGAATGCTGTTGTTTTCTGCCTCAAATTATCCCTGTACATGCAAAGCTGCCTTATTTTATATCACTTTCTGTAAAACTCAATTGGTCATATCTCCTCCCTTCACTTTCACATCCTGCAGCTAAAGGACTAGGGACCACAATTAAACACCAATAAAGCTCCTTTGAGGGTGATATTATTTAGCTGTACCATCCTCTAATCCTCCCCAAAATATCGCCTTCTTTCTGATCATGAGGCACGTGACTCACCCCTTTTCAGTCAAAATTGTGCCATTCTCCCAGAATTTGGGACCTAGATGATTATAATATGCTTATGGATGATTCATCTAAGAACAACTTCTCTCTGTTACTGAATCTCTTCACCATCACAAAACTTCCCAATACTCCATTAATTGTCACTTTTGTAGCCACACTCTGGATCTTGTTATCCCCTACAAGTGCTCCACTTCTGAACTCCCAAAATCACACATTCCACTCACTGACTGCAACCTCCTATCCTCCCAGGTTGCTCACTCATTTACTCCTGCCACACCTGTCCATTGATTTCACTGGTACCACAAGTGTATTTTCTCCCTGTCCATCCCATTGTCTCTTCTCTATCCAGCTTAGATCAATTGGTATGCATATTCTCTCACTAAAAACCTGAAACTCTCTTGGACTATTTCCCTTTACAATCACCTGACAAAACCCTAGTGTGGGGAAAAAATGAAGGAATATTACAGTCTGCATGCTTCATGTCTGCTTCAGGACTGCTGGAGAAAAATCATTAAACTAGGTTGAGAATCTTTCTATGGTTCCCTAGTCAGCTTGCTCTCTCATTTGCCATAATAACTATTTCAAACCTTCCCAATCTTCAATATTCCAACTTCACTGTCTCCCCCTTTATTCTCAGGACATGATCTGTCCTACTTCACAGAGAAACATAATGGCCTTCAGATTGGAACTTGAGAAATTTTCTGTCACGAAATATGACAAAATGTCTACCCCCTCTTTCCTTCCTTTTCAATAGAACTGAAGAACTGCTCCTCCTTCTTTTTAAGGCTAATCTCTTTAATACTCTTCTATCTTCTCAGGGACTTGTACCTTAACATATACTCTGCCTTTATTCTTTATAAAGAGTCACTTTTATTCTGTATTAAATCCTTCATGTCAATACTTAAATATGCTCACATCTTTCCCATTTTAAAAACAAAATAAAAACAACAGCAAAACCGCCGTCAGGTCATTCCAACCTGGCATCAGTTTCCTCTTCTCCACAGAAATAGCTCTTCCTATGTTTATCAATGAACTTCTCTTTAAATTTGATATTTTTAAGTCCTTATTTTGCTTGTCCTCTTAGAATTTGAAGTTTTGGACTACTACTTCCTTCTAAAAACAGTCTTTCCCTCTTGTCTCCTATGAAACCATATTCTTCTGTTTTTTTCTCCTACCTGTCTGGCCATTCCTCTTAGGTCTTCCCTCCCACTTTATCTTCCTCTAAGTACCCTTGAATGTTGGCATGACATTCCAGAGGTCCTCTTTCTTCTCCTTTATACTCTCTCACTAGGCAATCCCATCTACTCCCATGATTTCAATTACCATACGTATTCTGGAACTCCAAATATTTGTTCTATGCTATGCCTCACTCATGAGTTTCTGACCTATATAATCACCGACTTACTAAACATCTCAAAATAAGTATTTCACAGCCAACTCAAATTCATTATGCCCAAAATAGAACTCATCACCTTCCCTCTCAAAAGGTTTAGTGTTCCCCACTGGAGTTAAGGGCAATACCATTCATGCCTGAGTCATAAATCTGAGCATCTTCCTTCACTATTTCCTCTTTCTCATTACTTAACACAATGACCTACAAATTGTTATTTATACCTTCTAAAATGTCTTAAATACTTCTCCAATCTCAATCCAGACATCCTTTGCTGATATAAAAGTTAAAAAATAAAGTAATACATGTAATATCTGTAAGCGTACAGTAGACAGGAGAAAGCAGAATAGGGTAGCTTCAAAGGGGAGAAATGTCTCCATCCTCCACTTTCCATCTGTTTCCCCAAAGCTAACTTCTATTAACAGCTTCTTATGATTCCCTTCAGAAAAAGTTTTTCACAAAAATTCTCAGTACTTATATACTTGTGATAGAGATTGCTAGCCGTCAATCTAAATCTCTCTTGAAATACTCAAATAACAGTATTCTAGCTTGGCACGTTAATGCCTAGCCTCACTACATTCCTAATTTCCCTTTCGACTTAGATGTGGCCATGTGATCCATCTTATATCCAATGGAATGGAAGCTGCAGTGAAGCATCACTTCCCATCTGGTGCTTTAGGAGATGGTCACACTGCCAACATGTTTCTTTCCTTTACTATGAGCTTGAGCTAGATTATATCTGTGACCTGGATTTGATCAGGCACACAAAGACCTTGTCCCCTGGGGATAGTGAAGAAACAAGACAGGAGCAGTCTGGGTTTTTGAATGACTAGTGGAGCAGAGCTACCCACTAAATTGAAATTTCCCATTTCTATCTTATTGAATCACTACATTTTCTTTCTTCTTTTTTTATTGAGCTAACATTGGTTTATAACATTCTATAAATTTCAGGTGTATATTATCATATTTCAATTTCTGTGAATCACTACATTTTCTGGTAATATCAAATGCTATAATAAAAAGATGCAATCTTACTTATTATTATTCTGCATCTTACGTTTTCAGCTAACAAGTGAGACCTTTCCATACTGGTACACAAAGAAAGACAATAGTCTTTTCAATGGCTACATAATAATGTACAGTACATTAATTGCTCAGTTCCCTATTACTGAGTCATTGGTTTTTTTATTTCAGTTTCATGTTATTAAAACATGCTACAATGTGTATCCTTGTATGTAGATCTTGGCCAACTTTCATGAGGATATTAATAGGATAAAATCTTAACAAAGAGATTCTAAGTTCAAAGGTATGTATATTTTAAATTTTGTTATACTACTAAATACAGAAAAGATTGAACCAATTCATTGTCCCTCACATGTGAAGAATATCAATTAAGCTTTTCTATATTCTCAAATGGATGAGTGGAAAGTGGTCACTTATTTTTGTTTTTACCTAAATTACTTCAATTATAAGTGAGATCGAGTATCTTTTCATGATTGATGACCATTTTCTTTTCTTTTCAGTAAATGATCTCTTTATATCTTCTGTACATTATCCTCTTGGGTTGTTTCTCTTTTTTCTTTTCAATGTATATGAATTCTTTGTATATTAAGGAGACTAATTCTGCCATATATTCCACAAATATATTATTTTTTCTTTGGCTATATTTATGATATTGCTTTAGCCATAAATTAGTTTTCAAATTTTATATAGTCAAATGTATACATATTTTCTGGATTTACGTTCTGCTTTGTAAGGCTCTAGGCTGTTTGCCAACATCTCGCCATTTCAGCTGGGCCCAAAGTGCAACTCTGTCTTCTTAGCACCGTGCAGCTTCTGAAATCTCTGTGCAGGTCTTCAGCAACTGTTTCCATCTAATCCTTCCAGAAACTTGCCTTGAGATGTGCAGCTTAGGAGTTTGCCAAGGACCCACAAAAAATCTTTACACAGACTTTTGGGGGTCCTTCTTTGAAGCTCCCTCTTCTTTGGATCCTGGTCCTAAATATCAGACACCTTATCATCAACAAACACTGATATATCCTTCGCACAGAAAACATACATTCTTTGCTTGGATTCTGTTTCTCTCACTATGGTTTGGAGAACACTCTCAGAGAGCAAAGCAAGGCAAATATAGGGGTCCCATTGAGTTCTTTTCTATTTGCATAGATCATAGCCCTGCATTAGTTGCACTTAATGCCTGAAAACAGTTATTTTATATGTTTTGCCTGGTCTTTATGGTTATTTTAAGCAGGAGACTAATTCTTGTAACAGCTTAATAATGTCCAGAAGCAAAGTGCATCAAATATTTACAAGTTCAAAAAAATAAAGAATTGGTAGAAGAAAATGTAGGATAATAGTATTTTGGGAAGGCTTGTCTAAGTATTACACAAACCTCAAAACCCATGAAAAAAAGTACTGATACTTTCTTCTACAATTAAAAAATATAACTCTTGAGACCAGCCCCGTGGCCGAGCGGTTAAGTCCGCGTGCTCTGCTTCAGTGGCCCAGGGTTTCGCTGGTTTGGATCCTGGCACAGACATGGCACCGCTTGTCAGGCCATGCTGCGGTGGCATGCCACAGCTAGAAGGACCCACAAGTAAAGATACACAGCCATGTACCAGGGGACTTCAGGGAGAAAAAGGAAAAATAAAATCTTGAAAACAAAATTGTTTTAAAAAATATAATTCTTTTTGGCAAAAATAAATTGGATTATAAATAAAGTCAAAAGTTAAACATCAAACTGGGAAAATATTTCCAAATTACATTAAATGAAAGAGCTAATTTTCTTGCTATATAAAACTTCTACAATTGAAAAAAAATGTCCAACTTCAGAGAAAAACAGTGAATACATAGGAACAGTCAGGTCCCAGAAAATGAAGTCCAAATTTTCTGAGACCTACAAAAAGATACCCAAACTCATGTAAAACAGCAGATGAAAACTGAAAATACACTGAACTCTTAGTAGTAAACAGCAAAATGGTAGAAAATATATTATGTTAAGCAAGGAAGTTGAAAAATTGTCTCATATGTTGATGTAAAAGAAAATTTGTAATAGAAAAATGGTGTGAACATAATGAATAGATATTTAGTAATATCTATCCAAATTAAAAGTACACATGCTTTTTGACCTAGTAATTCCATGATTATGAAATCATATTACAGATACTAACTTATATGAGAATTACAAGTCTATGTGGACAATTATTGCTTATAATAAAAATAATAAAATAGCCTGAAAGTCCATCAAAAGGAGAGCATTGTTTAAATAAACTTTTGCATATCCAAAAAAAAAACCTGTGAAAGTCTTAAAAAGAATCTAGAAACTCTTTGTGTACCATTAATAGGTCATGAAAGACTTCCAGTGCACATGATTAAGCAAAAAAAAATAAAGAATGCCACAGGAAGTGTAGTGTTCCTGTTTGAATTTTGGAAACACAAGCACACACACACATAAATAGATAAACTTTTGTATATGCACAGATATATTTTGTATATATATTTTAGGATGAAATACTGGGGAGGGTAACAGGAAGACAAGGATGGGGCCAGCACTTTCTCCTTGGCACCTGTGAATTTTTTATCATGAATATGTATCAAGTATTAATCATTTTATTAAAATGACCAAAAATTACAATCCATAGAAAGCAATGAGAAAGAGGCTCTATCATACAAGATCCTAAGGTCCAACAAGAATTGTAATTGGAGGAAAATATATAACTGCAAATATCTTCAATATTAAGTAGAATTAAAGATAAAGAAATGGTGTATATCTTAACCGAAACAGCAACATATCATAGTCTCTCCCCCTAAAAAATACTTGGAAGACTGAATATCTCAAAATAATGAAATAAAAAACAAAGGAATGAGAAAGGATACATAAATTCAAAAATCTTTTCTTTTGAAAGATCAATGAAACAGAATTAAATCCTCATGAGCCCCATTAAGCAAGAAAGGAAGACAAATATTTATTATTAAGAATTTCTCTACATTTTCTCTTCTAATTCTCTCCTGCCTTTTTCCAGATAGGACTTGCTCTTTCAATTCTTTCCCCAACCCTCGCCTGTTCTAATATATTCTATCAGTCTCTACTCATTGATGCATTTCTTTAGCTTATAAAAATGCATCAGCAACCAAAGTTATAAAACATAGCTTTCACTCAACTCTACACACCTACCCCATTTCCTTCTCTTCATTGCCAAACATTTGTATAGAGTATTCTAAATTGGCAATATTTTTCAAACTGCAAGTCATGAACCATTAATAGGTCATGAAATCAAATTTAGTGCTTTTAATATGACAACCAGTATTTTAAAATATGAGCTACATTAAATGTTGCACTTAACTATGAACAAAACATTTCATATAACATTTTTATTTTATCATACATAGTAAGGATATGTACTGTTTTGTAAATCTTTTCTTTCACTTATATACTGCGTTTCATAATTCTAACATGCACATCTTTTCATATTTTAACATCTCTGAAATCAAGACACATCTTAACATTGATGGTGTCTGAGAATCATTGCTGGTTGGCCGTGAATTTGACATGGATGTCACGGCTCATTTGTGAACGTGTCAGAGCTCTTCATACTGTCATCACTTCAAATGTGTTAAATGCATTGTTTGCACTTTACGTTTAGCCTGTTATTCAAAATATCTAAAATGATTACAATATGATACATAGAATCACAAATTACTATGTATGCAGAAAACCATGGAAAGATAGCAAGCTTACATATAAGAGATTGATGAAAAAATAAGTCTAAATATTATTTTAAAAATCCGCCAGCACAGTTCTAGGTTCCTTCTTAGCTCGCTAGCCTCTCTTTATACTCCTTTGCCTGAAGTGCAAATACTGTGGTGACACAGGGCTTAGTCCTAGTCTCTTCTGCTCCCTTCTCCACATGTACTTCCCCACAAGGTGACCTCCCTTAGGACTGTGACTCATTCTGCCTCAGGACTGTTATACCTGCAGACCTCACTACTTAGAACCCATCCTAGACCTCCATTCTAGCTCCTTCTCACAGTTCAATGTCTGAAACAGAAAACTCGATCTTTCCTCAAGCTCTGCTCCTCTGCAAGTCTTCCCTATCTGATTTAGTGGCATCGCCATTCATCCAGTTGCTCAGACTAAAGACATAGGTATTGTCCTTTATCATTCCATTCCATTTACTGCTGAAGTCTAATCTATCAGCAGGCATTATTAGCTCTTTCTTCAAGCTGTGTCCTGAGTCTGACCTCTCCTTGCCATTTCCGTGCCATGGTGGGCAGAATTCACGTCGTGATTCCAGGATGGGTGTTGGCAGTGGTAGAGGGGCTTCTTCCAGCACTCATTCTGGGGCATTGCCTCATGCCATCTTGTGGCTTTGCCATCCTCTGGGACATCTGAATTCTTCACCAGATCCCAGCCAGCAGATGAGGAAAGACCAAGAGTATGATGGATCATGCAGGAAACTTTTAAAGGCCAGGCCTGGAGGTGGCCTATATTCCAGTGGCCAAACTCAGTCACACGGCCCTACCAAACTTCCAGGGAGGCTGTCTGCTCAAGAGGTAAAGAAAATGGTATTACCTGCCAGACTATATTTTCTTAATTATTAAATAAAGAAAAATTTCTTTACTACATACTTTTGGACACTATAATTTATTTCTTTTAAGGGTCTAGCCCCAGAGTCAAGTCATTTTCCTCAATCCCAGATCTCTTACCTTCTCCAGTGGCCTCTTTTTCCCCCTAATACACATCTTCCATGCATCAAAGCTGACCGCTTCTGAATCTGTACCCAGGCTAATAGCTTCTATGATCTCAAATCTACTTTTACAACAGCTCCTTCCTATTTAAAATATGGATATGTGTATATATTTGGTTAATGTTGCCCCCCCCTTTTTTAAGTATTTCTTTCCCAACAGATTACAAGTGTTTTCTGGATAGACATCATGTAAAAACTGTGGACTCGCATGCCTAGTCAGTTTTTGGTGCACCTATTACAAACTTATATTTCATTAAAAAAAAGGTCCTGCAGTCACTGCAGATGCAACATGTCTAAAAATAAACAAATCCTTTTTCCTCCACCCTACATCTTTTCCTAGCTCAGTTAACAAAACTATATTATCACTTAAGCTTAAATTCTCATGATCATCTTTGATTGTACACTCTCCAATAACTAAGTTCAAGGCTAATCTAGTAATACTGTTTTGTTTTTCTTAGAAATGTATGAGTCTTTATTTTTGAAACTGAAAAATAATCACTAGAAAATGATGTCAGTAAACATTGCTTTAGTTCACTTTTTCTGATATATTATAAGCTATCTTAATCTTTATATGGGCATTTTTATGGATTAAGAACATTTTCTTTTATTTATTATTTCTGTTCCATTAATTTTTCTCTATTCTTTAGGAGTACCAATTTGTAGATTTATCTGTCCTATATGATTCCTATTTTTGTTCATATATATTTTGATTTCTACTCCTCTTCTTTGTGTTCTGAGAATTTTTCTAAGGTTGTTGTTAACTCATATTTTCTCTATGGCCAATTCTGTTTTTATTCTTCCATTCTGTGTTAGTCTCCTGTGGCTACTTTAACAAATTACCACAAACTGGGTGGTTTAAAACAACAAAAATTTTCTCTCAGTTCTGGAGGGCTGAAGTCCAAAATCAAGATGTTGGCAGGACTGTGCTCTCTCCAAGGGCTCAGGGGGAGAATTCCGTGACTCTTTCAGCTTCTAGTGGCTCCAGGAGGCCCTTGGTTTGTGGGTCTGTCACTTCACCTCTTCCTCCGTGGTCACGTTGCGTCCTCCTCTCTTGTGTGTCCAGTGCTCAATCTCCCTCTCTCCTGTGAGAACACATGTGGAGGCTGTGCTCCCCCCTCAACATCCTCATCTCAATCACGTCTTTTGTCATATAAGGCAATATTCACTCTTGCCATCTAAATTACCATTCACAGGTTTTGTGAAGTAAGACCTGAATATATCTTTTAGGGGGCTGCCATTCAGCCTACTACACATTCCAATTTTCAATTTGGCTCTCTTATTTTCATTTCTACTCAGTATTTCATAATACTATGATGGGTTGATTTTTCTACCAACTATTCTTAAGAAAGATAGCTATGACTGCCTATTTTGAGTATATATCAAATAAGGCTTGGACTGACTTAACTAATATGTTCCAACATAGATCCTTCACAGGTAGACTTGCCAATATTTATATCAAAGGAAAAATGGGTGATAGAAATTTCAACAGGAGGGTGGAAAGAAGAGTAACGCTAACAACTGGCAGCTTCATCTTACCACTACAGTCACCAAGGGATACCCTTGCAGCCACTACTGTTATTCAGGGTACCAAATACCTTCAACCGTCACCTCTCCTTCCTCATTTTTTTCATTCTTTCAGAAGCATCTCATACAGTTAACCACTCTGGGCATCTTGACTGGAGTTCTTCACTTGGCTTCACTTTCTTACCAGCACTGCTTTGGTTTCCCTCTTACCTTGTTAGCCTCTCTTCATTCTCCTTTGGTCAAACATTGTAGTGCTCTCGCACTTAGTGCTTAAATTAAGTTTCCATATGCACTCTCTGGGATGGTGATCTCATTCAAGACTATGACTCATGTCTACCTCAGGGCCCAGCAGTTCCTTCTACTTAGAAACCTATCCCAGACCTCCATAGAGCTAATTCCGCCTCATGATTAATTTACATTTCCCACATTTGTATTTCTACCTAGTGTCCAAACACAAAACACATCTCCTTAGGATCCTCAAAAAATTAAAAATAGAACTACCATATGATCTAGCAATTCCACTTCTGGGAATACATCCAAAGGAAATGAAAACACTAACTTGAAAAGATATCTGTACCCTGTTCATAGCAGCATTATTCACAATAGCCAAAACACAGAAACAACCTATGTGTCCATCAATGGACGAATGGATAAAGAAGTTGTGGTATATATATAATGGAATATTATTCATCCATAAAAAATGAGGAAATTCTACCATTTGCGACAACATGGATGGACCTTGAAAGCATCATGCTAAGGGAAATAAGTCAGACAGAGAAAGAGAAATATTGTATGATCTCATTTATATGTGAAATCTAAAAAAAAAACCAACGAAACTCATGTCCATTCTTAATACAACAGCAAGAGTAACCATTTCTTTAAGTGTTCTTTTTGAAACATAGATGAGATGATGTCACTCACTTGCTTAAGACTTTCCCATGGCTTTGCCATTACTTAGAATAAATTCCAAAATCTTTAACGTGGTCTATGGTATTCCATTTTGTGTAGCTGTCACCTAACTCTCTACCTCGACTCCTACCTCTAAGCACATTATTCATTTCTCAAACATGCTAAACTCGTTCAAGCTCAGAGATTTTATACGTGCTCTTACTTCTACCTGAAATACTCTTTAGCAATCTTATTGTTTGACTTTCAACTCAAATGCCACCTCCTTTTGCAACCACCTTATCTATATTCCCTACTAGTTATTCCCTTTTCACTTATCTTGATTTTTTTATGGTATATTTTATCATCTAATTCAATATTACTTATGTATGTATTCACTTATTCATTGTTTGCCTTCCTTCCAAGACTATAAATCAAATATGGTCAGTCGTTTTTGGTCTTGTTAGTAGATAGATCAGAGCCTTGGACATATGTGCTGAGTACATAAATGAAGACTAGTGCCCCAGAGGAACCTCTTCCCTCCTCTGCACAAGTGTCCAGTCCTCTGAATTTTCAATACCAATCAGTAGTTAACTTTCAAAACTTCCTCCATGTAATTGATATGACCCCAATGCTTCCAGTTTGTGGGAATGAAAGGAAGCCTAAAAAGTTTTGCAAAGACTCCACATCCCAAACTTGTTTCACATGCCTGTCCAAATTCAGCAAAGCTTCCCATCAGGAAAGGGCCTTCTGAGTCTAATCCGACTTACATCACAGTTCTGTTGTTTCTCCTATCTCAGAGCATATAACCAGTAATCAGTAATCATTTTTTTTTCTTTTTCTTTTTGGAGTAGTTCCAGAAGCATTTTATTTGACAGAAATTCCTTCTCAATCCTAGCATGTAGTCAGTTTTTACCGTTTACTTGACATATTGATTACGATATTTTCTCTTAGGTGGACATTTTAATAATATTACTTAGAGTATCATATTGACCTGAAAGAATACTTGAGACTTTCCAACAGAGCTCTCCAGAGATGGCAGCTATTTTGGAAGGTAGTTATTTCCTATCATAGAAAGATATTCAGGTATAAGGTAAATAATCACCAGGTAAGTAAGTGGAAAGAATTCACAAAGACATTTAGAAGAATATATTGAAAGTTAGGAAAACTTAACCTTGAAAAATTCCCAATTTATCTTTACATTATTTTTAAAATTTAAAGTAGCTTACCCTGGTGCATAGTTGCATATGAAAATTGCCGCATGTCTGATAGGTCCAATTCTTGAACATGGAGTAACAGCACAACCAACTTTGTAAGATCTGTCCCAAACAAGCTAAAATAAAATTTTCAAAAAATCATAAAATTTAATTCTAAACATTTACTCTGCCATGTTATAAACAATAATATATTCAACTCACATTGAACCTTTAACCAAATAATTCAAGGAATATGAACTACTCTTCATTTAAATGCAGGGAGAGAATTATCACGGACTTAGGGACGCACTTCCAAACTATTTAGAGATACGCTTTGATAGGTTTGCTACCAATACTGTATTCTTAGGACAAAGAGTTTGATAAATGCTGATCTAGAGTAATGTTTTAGAGCCAAAGGAAGGCACACTTGCTGAATCAATTTTCAACATCTTGTTGAATCCGAGAGTTCTACGTTCTTGACAGAGAGGCAGAGGGAAAAGAGAGGAGAAAAAGTTTTCGAAGAATGGAAGTTGTGAAGGGAGAAAAAGAGGGACACTAAGATTACAGAAAGGAAGGAAAAGCGATATCAGAGTAGAGAGCCATTGTGGTCAGCATTTCTCTTTTCTTTTGTTGAGGAAATTCTATTAGAAAATAAAATAGAAATAAATAAATAAATTTTATTTAATGATTTTTTAATTCTATGTAAATTATTTATTGAATAAATTTTCTCTTTTTATTTGGTATGAGCAAGATAATGGAGAACCACCACAACTTTCTAGAGGAAAAAAGAACTGATCAAAATTTTTTTGGAAATATGATTCATTTGATGGAACAGAAAAACAGGAGTTCAACATGAAAAAAATTCCAAGATTTTAAGTTCTACATAAAACATGACATCAGAGTCTACTGATTGGAAAATAATCGTTTTTTGAATAAGCTTGGAAGTTTATTCAATAATTTATTGATTCATGATACAAATAGTTATTGAAGACCCAAATAATGTCATGCTGTGGTGGTGAGACCATACGGGTGAGGAGACAAAGTCCCTGCCCTTAGTGTCACATATAAATAGAGGATCATAAAACAACAAATGCATGTACAGGAAGTAACAAGTGGTGCAGTATGCTGGAGGATGAGGTGTAAGAGTGGACTGTTAGACACGAGGCAGGGAAAAAGACTATTAATTTGCACTTAAAATGTTTTAATCAATAAGTTACATGGCAGTATGTGTACTGATCTGTGCAAAAATTATCAAGTCTTTCACTTATGTTTATAGTCAATAATTTAAAAATAATTTTTATTTGCTGGTTTCTTACTTCCTTTTCCAGTGTCCATCATTTTTGGAAAAGTACCTACTATCTTTGGGCATGGAGATTACATTTATATATTTAAGGAATGTTTTACTGTATGGTTCACATAATAGATGGAAGCACAGACATCTTGAAGACCTAGAACTGATTAGAATTGTGATTCTATTAGAAGTAATCATTTTACCATTTGGGTTTATCTATAGAACTGAAACATAATAAAAAATTAGTAGTAATGCAATTGAGGAATCTACTGAATTATTAATATAAAAATCAGATACCTGTATGTAATGAGAACAGTCATCCAAGCAACTGTCATTTTCAAAATGGTACTTCTTCCTCTCTGCATACCAACTTCTGATAGCAATACTCGCGGTAAATTCGTTTTCAGGGCCAACCCACATATTTTCACCAATACCATTAAATTTAGGATGGGCCATTCTCAGTTCTTCTAAATGAGTATTAGGCTCAAACACACATTTTTTCCCCCATGCTCTAGCAGTCCGTGACAAAGCTACATCCCAAGTCTGAAAAAAAACGCAAAAAGCAAAGTAAACAAAACAACAATAATAAGGTTTTTTTGTACTCTACATTATTTCCCTTGAGTTCTCATCATTAGATTTAGGGAAAATAATTCTAATGTTGTGCTTATAGGTCTTGACTGTGGAACTTATATGGGGGAAAAGTTTTCTGAGATAATCATAAATGAAATGACTATTTCCTGAGACAAGGTCTATGCACATACTTGTAATTAAAAAATCAGATTGTTAGATGATGCAAATGATTATAATACCCTTACATGGAGACTGTTCAGAATATGTATTTTTAACCTCATTTCTTTTATACACAGTAATACAATAATTTAAAATATTCATCTAAGAACTATTTATTGAGCACTGACTATACGCAAACTATTGTATTGTGAGGAATAAAATATAAAGCCAGGCATAAATTTCATCCTCTGGTTGCTTACTGTTAGGAGAACCACCTGGGATATTATGTAGATATATACACAATTTTAACACATAGTAGCAGTTGGTAAATGTTATAAAAGAGGCACATGTAAAGTTTTACGGATGCTCCCAGAAATGTGAGAAAATATCACAAGATGGTGCTCCTTGGTTATGGACAAGAGCGAAAACAACACACGTAGAAAAAGCAACAAAATAGTTGTAAAACAAAAATGCTAAGTATGTATGTTATAGTATATTTGAAAGTAAACATTTCTGAAAACCAATACTAAGATTTCCCCAGAGTTTCTTAATTTCATTGATTATACACAAATACAACATATGAAATATATTATAAAAAATACATCAGGACTTTGGAATATCGTACACACACATATTTCCCTCCCCATGGTAAAGATTCCTAAAAAAATTGTTTATGTATACATTGCTCTATCTCTGTATACATTCAAATACACACACATTCAAATATAAGATGTAAGTGTGGATGTTTTAGATGAGCAATTGTGATTTTTTTTTCCTTGCACAATTGTAATCATACCATACATAGTATTATTGGCCTGCAACTTGCAATTTTCATTTAGAGAGACTGTTCCAAATTAGTACAACTAGATCTAACTAATTTTTACAAACTCTACACAGTATTCCATAGTATGGATAGAATACGATAAATGTTACCATTCCATTATTAATAGCCTTTTAGATTGTTTGAACCATTTGCAAACAACGCTCCACGGACCATCCTTCTACTGCCTTATTTTGCATAGTGTTTACACACCACACGCTTACAATGTACCAGTCACTATTCTAAGTGTTTTTAATGCATTATTTCACTTAATGTTTACAATTACCCTATGAGGTATGCATTATTATTACTGTCTCTGTTTCCCAAAGGAAGCAACTAAAACACAAAGAACTTACATAGTTTACTTATAACTACTTACAGCCAGTAAAACGTGGACCCTGGATTTACACCCAGGAAGCCTAACTCTCAACTTTCACTGCTTCCCATGACGGTGTGCAAATAAGTCACGATAGTTACAAATACCGTTGCTCAACCTTGAATAAAATTACAGTTGCAAACAAAGGCTGAAGTTTCTTTTTTTAATTATATAATACAGTGTTACCAACTACAGTCACCAAGTTTTACATTAGCTCCTCAGACCTTATTCATTTTTAAGTCTGTACCCTTTTACCAACCACTTTCCATTTCCCCCACTCCCTAGCCCCTGACAAGCACTTTTCTATTCTCTGCTCCTATGAGTTTGACTTCTTTTTTGTATTTCCCATATAAATTAGACTATGCAGTATTTGTCTTTTTCTGCCTGACATTTCAATCAGCAGAATGCTCTCAAACCCCATCCAAGTTGTCACAAATGGCAGGATTTCCTTCTTTCTCATGGCTGAATATTATTCCATTGTATATATACGCTACATCTTCTTTATCCCTTCATCTGTTGATGGAAACAGGTTGTTTCCATGTCTTGGCTATTATGAATAATGCTGCAGTGAACATGGGTGTGTGTACACATAGCTGTTGGATTCTCTGTTCTCACTTCTATCACGTAAATACCCAGAACAGGAATTGCTGGAACAAATGGAAATTCTATAATTTTTTGAAGAACTGCCATTCTGTTTTTCAGTATCTGCACCATTTTACGTTCCCACCAGCAAGGCACAAGTGTTTCAATCTCTCCACATCCCCAACACATTATTTTCTGCTTTTTGATATAGCCATCTTAATGGGTGTGAAGTGGTATGTCATTATGGTCTTGATTAGCATTTTCCTAATGATTAGTTATGTTGAGCATCTCTTCAGGTGCTTATTGGCCACTGTATATCTTCTTTTGAGAAATGTCTATTCAAGTCCTTTACCCATTTTTTTTATTATTATTACTTTATTGTGGTAACACTGGTTTATAACATCATATAAATTTCAGTTGTACATCATTATATTTAGATTCCTGTGGAGATTACATCATGTTCACCACCCAAAGACTAATCACAATACATCACCACACACATGTGCCACACACCATTTTCCCTCTTCCCTCCACCCAACCCCTCTGGTAACCACTAATTCAGTCTCTGTTTCTACGTGTTTCTTTGTCATCGTTTTTATCTTCTACTTATGAGTGAGATCATACAGTACTTGACTTTCTCCCTCTGACTTATTTCACTTGCATAACACCCTCAAGGTTCATCCATGTTTTCACAAATGGCCAGATTTCGTCATTTCCTGTGGCTGAGCAGTATTCCATTGTGCATATACCACATCTTCTTTATCCATTTATGCCTTGATGGACACCTATGTTGCTGCCAAGTCTTGGCTATTGTGAATAACGCTGGGATGAACAGAGTGATGCATGTATCTTTACGCATTTGTGTTTTCATGTTCTTGGGATAAATACCCAGCAGTGGAATAGCTGGATCATATGGCAGTTCTATTAATTTTTTGAGGAATCCCCATACTGTTTTTTTTTAATTTTTTATTGAGATAATGGTAAGTTACAATCATGTGAAATTTCAGTTGTACATTATTGTTTGTCAGTCATGTTGTAGTTGCACCCCTTCATACTTTGCGCTCACCCCCCACCCCACCTTTCCCCTGGTAGCCACTAATCTGTTCTCTTTGTCTCCATTTTTAAATTCCTCATATGAGTGAAGTCATACAGAGATTGTCCTTCTCTATCTGGCTTATTTCACTTAACATAATTCCCTCAAGGTCCATGCATGTTGTTGCAAATGGGATGATTTTGTTCTTTTTTACAGCTGAGTAGTATTCCATTATATATATATACCACATCTTCTTTATCCAATCATCTGTTGATAGGCACTTAGGTTGCTTCCACGTCTTGGCTATTGTAAATAATGCTGCAAAGAACATTGGGGTGCATAGGACTTTTGGAATTGCTGACTTCAAGCTCTTTGGATAGATACCAAGTAGTAGGATAGCTGGGTCGTATGGTAGTTCTATTTTTAATTTTTTGAGGAATCTCCATACTGTTTTCCATAGTGGCTACACCAGTTTGCATTCCCATCATCAGTCTATGAGAGTTCCTTTTTCTCCACAACCTCTCCAACATTTGTTACTATTAGTTTTAGATATTTTTGTCATTCTAATGGGTGTAAGGTGATATCTTAGTGTAGTTTTGATTTGCATTTCCCTGGCGATCAGCGACGATGAACATCTTTTCCTGTGCCTATTGGCCATCCATATATCTTCTTTGGAGAAATGTCTGTTCGTGTCTTCTGCCCATTTTTTGATCGGGTTGTTTGATTTTTTGTTGTTGAGTTGTGTGAGTTCTTTATATATTATGGATATTAAGCCTTTGTCAGAGGTATGACTTGCAAATATTTTTCCCCAGTTAGTGGGTTGTTTTTTTGTTTCAATCCTGTTTTCATTTGCCTTGAAGAAGTTTTTTAGTCTGATGAAGTCCCATTTGTTTATTCTTTCTATTGTTTCCCTTTTCTGGGAACACGGTGTCCAAAAAGATCCTTTTAATACTGATGTCAAAGAGTGTACTGCCTACATTTTCTTTTAGAAGCCTTATGGTTTCAGGTCTTTCCTTTAGGTCTTTGATCCATTTTGAGTTTATTTTGGTGGATGGTGAGAAAGAAAGGTCAATTTTCATTCTTTTACATGTGGCTTTCCAGTTTTCCCAGCACCATTTGTTGAAAAGACTTTCTTTTCTCCATTGTAGGCCCTCAGCTCCTTTGTTGAAGATTAGCTGTGCATACATGTGTGGTTTCATTTCTGGGCTTTCAATTCTGTTCCATTGATCTGTGCACCTGTTTTTGTACCAGTACCATGCTGTTTTGATTACTGCAGCTTTGTAGTATGTTTTGAAGTCAGGGATTGTGATGCCTCCCGTTTTGTTCTTTTTTCTCAGGATTGCTTTAGCAATTCGGGGTCTTTTGTTGCCCCATATGAATTTTAGGACTCTTTGTTCTAATTCTGTAAAGAATGTCCTTGGGATTCTGATTGGGATAGCATTGAATCTCTAGATTGCTTTAGGTAGAATGAACATCTTAACTATGCTTATTCTTCCAATCCATGTACATGGGATGTCTTTCCATCTCTTTATGTCGTCATCCATTTCTTTCAGAAAAGCCTTGTAATTTTCATTGTATAGGTCTTTCACTTCCTTAGTTAAATTCACCCCAAGGTATTTTATTCTTTTTGTTGCAGTTGTGAATGGTATTGTCTTCTTGTGTTCTTTTTCTGTTAGTTCATTACTAGGGTATAGAAATGCTATTGATTTATGCAAGTTGATTTTATACCCTGCAACTTTGCTGTAGTTGTTGATTACTTCTAAGAGTTTTCCAATGGATTCTTTGGAGTTTTCTATATATAGGATCACGTCATCTGCAAACAGCAAGAGTTTCACCTCTTCCCTCCCTATCTGGATTCCTTTTAATCCTTTTTCTTGCCTAATAGCTCTGGCCAGGACCTCCAGTATTATGTTAAATAAGAGTGGTGATAGAGGGCATCCTTGTCTCGTTCCTGTCTTCAGGGGAATGGCACTCAGTTTTTGCCCATTGAGTATGATGTTGGCTGTGGGCTTGTCATATATGGCCTTTATTTTGTTGAGGTAGTTCCCTTCTATGCCCATTGTTTTCAGAGTTTTTATCATAAATGGCTGTTGGATCTTGTCAAATGCTTTCTCTGCATCTACTGAGACGATCATGTGGTTTTTATTCCTCAGTTTGTTGATGTGGTGTATCACATTGGTTGATTTGTGGATGTTGAACCATCCCTGTGTCCCTGGTATGAATCCCACTTGATCATGATGTATGATCCTTTCGATGAATTGTTGAATTTGGGTTGCCAAAATTTTGTTGAGAATTTTTGCATCTATGTTCATCAGTGATATTGGCCTGTAGTTCTCTTTTTTCGTGCTGTCCTTGTCAGGCTTTGGTATCAGCATGATGTTGGCCTTGTAGAATGTGTTAGGCAGTGTTCCATCAACCCTAATTTTTTGGAATAGCTTGGAAAGGACAGGTATTAAATCCTTTCTGAAAGTTTGGTAGAATTCCCCAGGAAAGCCGTCTGGTCCTGGGGTTTTATTCTTTGGGATGCTTTTGACTGCTGTTTCAATCTCTTTCTTTGTGAGTGTGATCTGTTCAAATTGTCTGTCTCTTCTTGAGTGAGCTTTGGGAGATTGTAGGAGTCCAAGAATTTATCCATTTCCTCTAGGTTATCCATTTTGTTGGCATATAGTTTTCTGTAGTATTCTCTTATAATCCGTCATATTTCTGTGGAGTCTATTGTTACTTCTCCTCCTTTATTTCTGATTTTGTTTATTTGAGCTTTCTCCCTTTTTTTCTTTGTAAGTCTGGTAGGGGTTTGTCAATTTTATTTATCTTCTCAAACAACCAGCTCTTTGTTTCATTGTTCCTTTCTACTGCCTTTTTTGTTTCAATAGCATTTATTTCTGCTCTGATTTTTATTATTTGTCTCCTGCTGACTTTGGGCTTTGTTTGTTCTTCTTTCTCTAATTCAATTAGATGTAATTTAAGATTGCTTATTTGGGATTTTTCTTGTTTGTTAAGATGTACCTGTATTGCAATTAATTTACCTCTTAACACAGCTTTTGCTGTATCTTATATGAGTTGATATGGCATGCTATCATTTTCATTTGTCTCCAGGTATTTTTTGATTTCTTCTTTAATTTCTTCAATGGTCCATTGCTTGTTCAATAGCGCATTGTTTAGTCTCCACATCTTTATGCCTTTCTCAGCTTTGTCCTTGTAATTTCTAGCCTTATAGCATTATGATCGGAGAAGATGCTTGTTATTATTTCAATTATTTTAAATTTGTAGATGCTTGCCTTGTTTCCCAACACATGGTGTATCCTTGAGAATGTTCCATGCGCACTTGAGAAGAATGTGTATTCTCCTGTTTTTGGATGAAGTGTTCCATATATGTCTATTAAGTCCAATTGTTTTAGCTTTTCATTTAGCTCCACTGTTTCCTTGTTGATTTTCTGTCCGGATGATCTGTCCATAGATGTGAGTGGGGTGTTGAGGTCCCCTACTATTATTGTGTTGTTTCAGTATCTTCTTTATGCTTTATGCTTTAGCTGCTTTATGAACTTTGGTGCTCCTGTGTTGGGTGCATAGATATTTATAAGTGTTATTTCTTCTTGATGCAGTGTCCCTTTGATCATTATATAATGTCCCTCTGTGTCTCTCTTTACCTGCCTTATTTTGAAATCTGTTTTGTCTGATATGAGTATTGCTACACCTGGTTTCTTTTGTTTGCTATTAGCTTGGACTATTGTCTTCCACCCCTTCACTCTGAGCCTTTGTTCGTCCTTGGAGCTGAGGTGTGTTTCCTGGAGGCAACAAATTGTTGGATCTTGTTCTTTAATCCATCTTGCCACTCTGTGTCTTTTTATTGGAGAGTTCAATCCGTTTACATTGAGGGTGATTATTGATGCATGGGGGCTTAATGCTGTCATTCTGTTGCTTGTTACCTGGTTTTCCTCCATTACCTTTTTTCCTCATCCTCTGTGTTTTAGCCTACCCATTGACTTCTGCAATTTCTTATGCTGGGTTTCTTAGATTTTTCCTTATGTTTTGTGTCTCTGTTCTGTTTTTTAGTTTAGTGGCTACCCTGAAGTCTGTATTCAGAATCCTGTGTATAATATAGTCCATTTTCTGGTGGTCTCTTACTTACTTGGCCTAGACTGATTTAGACCCTTTCCTCTTCCTCTCCTAAATTATTATTTTCATCTCTTATTCCAATTCGTGTTGTGAGTTTGTGGTTAGAGTGATAAGATTGTCTTTGCTTTGGTAGTTTCCTTCCCTTTATCCTAATACTATAGTTGAACATTTGCTATCCTATTCTGATTCTATCTATTTGTCTCCCTACTCTGTGATTTGTGACCCCTTTCTCCCTTTTTTTCTTTTTTCAGGTATGAGAGACTTCTTGGGGATTTCTTGTAGTGGAGGTGTTTTGGATACAAAGTCCCTTAGCTTTTGTTTGTCTGGAAAAGATTTAACTTCTCCCTCATATCTGAAGGATATTTTTGCTGGATAGAGTATTCTTGGCTGTAGCTTTTCATCCTTCAAAGTTTTGAATATGTCATTCCATTCTCTCCTAGCTGGTAAGGTTTCTGTACAGAAATTTGCTGAAAGTCTGATAGGAGTTGCTTTGTAGGTTATTTTCTTCTGCCTTGCTGCCCTGAGTATTCTTTCTTTGCCATTCATTTTTGCCATTTTTACTACTATATGCTTTGCAGTAGGTCTTTTGACATTGACAAATCTAGGAGATCTGAAAGCTTCCTCCACACACATTTCTCCCCCAATCCCTAGATTTGGGAAATTTTCTTCAATTATTTCTTTGAGGACTCCTTCTGTTCCATTTTCCTTTTCCATGTCCTCAGGAATTCCAATGATTCTTAAATTGGTTCTCCTCTTTGAATCCACTATCTCTTGGAAATTTTTCTCATTCTTATTAATTCTTAGTTCTCTTTCTTCCTCTGTCTGGAGCCATTCAGCCTGTCTATCTTCAATTATGCTAATTTGCTCCTCTATGGTGTCTACACGAGCATTCAGGGAATCTGTATTCTGATTTATCTGATCCATTGTATTTTTCATCTCTAGTATTTCTGATTTATTCTTCTTTATAGTTTCAATCTCTTTTGTGAAGTAACTCCAGCACTCGTTGACTTGTTTCTCTATATTTCCCTTTACCTCACTGAGTATTTTGATGATAGCTACTCTGAACTTATTTTCACCTAGTTTACCTATTTCCAAGTCCTCAGGACTTAATTCTGTGTTTTTATTGTTTTCCTTCTGGTCTGGAGCTTTTATAAATTGCTGAATGGTAGAGGAGTCGTTTTTGCACATGATGGTAGTATTTGGTTGCAGTTACAGCCTGTTGCCACTAGATGGGGGTCGAGAGCCATGTGTTCTGAGCCTTCCGCCTTCAGCCGCAATGGTGGCGTGCACCATGGGTTGGGGGAGGAAGGGCACTTTCTCTCGTGCACCAATCTGGATTCCAACCAGCTCTGGCTCTCTGATCTCCCGGGGCCCTGGCTGCATGGGGTCCCCGCACACAAAAGCTTTCCCCCATTAGTGGGTTTCTGCTGCACGGACGGTGGAAGTCCTGGACGATCCCCAGATGCACGGCCCCTCCCCTGCTCCTTCCCTCACCCGCCGCGGCAATCCCAGTCTCTAGGGGACGGAGCGAAGTTCTCTCCTACCCCGTTCCAACTCCTCCGAAGGCGGCGCCAGCCTGTGCCCTCCATCGTTTAGCTGCTGTGGGTTTCTGACGATCTCTGTATTTTTAAAATTATTGATTGAAATTCAGTTCTTCATTTTTTGCTTGTAGTTTGGAGGGGAGAGATTCCTGGGTCAGCTCACTCCACCATTTCACTGATGTCACCTCTCTCCTTTACCCAGTTTTTGATCAGGTTGTTAGTTTTGTTAGCTGAGTTGAAGAAAATCTTTATTATTCTGGATATTAATGCCTTATCAGATATATGATTTGCAAATGTTTTCTCCCATTCCATAGGCTCCCTTTTCATTCTGTTGATAATGTCCTTTGATGCACAAGTTTTTAATTTTGATGAAGTCTAATTTATTTATGTTTTATCTTGTTGCTTGAGCTTTTGGTAACACATAAAAGAAATGTTGCCATATTCAATGACATGAAGCTTTTCCCCGTGTGCTCTTCTAAGAATTTTGTAGTTTTAGCTAACCAGTACACGAAAAGGTGCTCAATATGACTAATCATCCTTAAACAAAGCCTTAGTCCTTAAATCCTTAAATAATGCCTTAAACAGGATGGAAATTCTGACACACGCTACAACACGGATGAAACTTGAAGACAATATGCTAAGTGAAATAAGCCAGTCACAAAGAGAAATACTTATGATTCCTATATGAAGTACCTTGAGTACTCAACCTCATAGAGACAGACAGCAGAACGGTGGCTGACAGGGCCTGCGAGGAGAAGCGAATGGGGACTTAGCGTGTAAGGGTAGAGCTTCAGTTGGGGAAGATGAAAATGTTCTGGACATGGAGGCTGGTGATGCCTGCACAATGATGTGAGACTATTTAATGCCATAGAATTGTACACTTAAAGATGGTTAAAATGGTAAATATTATGTTATGCATATTTTACAATAAAAATAATTATTTTTGAGGAAGATTACTCCTGAGTTAACATCTGCCACCAATCTTCCTCTTTTTGCTGAGGAAGACTGGCCCTGAGTTAACATCCGTGCCCATCTTCCTATACTTTATATGTGGGACACCTGCCACAACATGGCTCGACAAGCAGTGCCATGTCCGCGCCCAGGATCCGAATGGGCAAACCCCAGGCCACCGAAGTGAAACGTGGGAACTTAACCGCTGCACCACCAGGCAGGCCTCAAAATAAATTTTTTTGAGTTTAAAAACAAGGTAGAACAAAAATACTAGATGACACCAACAGCATGGACATGGGCAGGAGACATTCAGAATTTGTGTTGTAAGATCTTTTTAATATTGGGAAGGAGGTTATAGATGTTGATTAACTTTGGACTTTGTATACATATTAAAAAGAATAACCAACAAAAATAAAATGTATGATTTCCAAACCTGTCAAGGAAAAGTTCTAAGTAGATCATACTATTACCGTAGACTATGCTATTTAGTCACTATTTATGTGCTAGTAAAATCCATGGGAAAAATACACACCAACTTTTAGGAAGAAGAGGAGTATAAACTTTAGGGTGGGGCTTTAAGATGTACCCAAAACACTATTGCTTTAAAAGCGTCCATGTATTAAGATACATATTGTGGGTAAACAGGTTTCTGCTATACTATTCTCTATACTTTATGTTTGAAACATAATTTTTAGAGATTAGAAATACAAAACTTATAAAAAGTTGTATTAAAAAGTATTATGTATTTATTATTATCAGGAAGAAGGCTAATCTTCAAACTTGCAAGAAACAGAATTAGTCACAAAGGGTGGGAAATACAGAGTTAAAACTCTCAAATCTAGCCTCAAATTCTATGATTAAATACAAAAGATAAAAACTGGCGTGGAAAAACCTATCTTCAGCAAGTAGTACTAAACGCTAGTATATTTCTATAAGAAAATATATAAACAGGAGAGGAAATGCTGACAATAGGAAAGGTAAAGAAAATGAACAAGAAAGAACTAAAACATGTCCAATCAAAATAACATTTTAAAGTTAACAATAAAATGAAGTACCATTTTATGACTTCTTGGTTTACTATTTGCTTACTTTGGCACAGCCCTTTAGAATAGCAATTGCTATGTATCATATAAATAAAAAAATATTATACCCTTTCTTTACCCCATTTCTGGAATTTGTCCTAAGGAACTATGTCTAGGGAGTCCTCGCAAAACCATTTATCATGTAAACTGGAAGCTCCTTGCTGCCTGATAAGAGGATAGTTATTACTCAATAAATTTTGCCATCATTTTTAATGACAACTACAAAGACTCCACAGCAACAAGAGAATAGCTGACGAGACGTTAAGCAGAAATGGGGGCAACGGGAAAGAAGCAAGAACGACAGTGCAAGGGAGGCAGACTCAGGGCCGGACCGGGGCGCGGCGGCCGGGACACGCCCCCGAGCAAAACCGCGCGTGGACACGGAAAACTCGGTAATCAAGGTGAACAGGACTTAAAAACTAATGTGAAAGTACCCAGGATGAAAAAAAATCAAAATTTTAAATAAAGCCTGGATCTGATCTTTCACTCGCACCAGCTGACAGCTCACCTGCCTCTCCCTAATCCAAGCCCAGGGATGCCGTTTTTGTTGAGCGGGCAGCGTCCTCTTGAGATGTTCGCTTTGATTTCGGGAGTGTGCCTTACACCGCCCTTTCGTGGAACGACGCCCCTTCGAGCCCGCCCCCGGCCAGCGCCCCGCTGCCAGGCCCCCCCGCCAACGCGCCGAGCCGCGGGGTGGGCCGCGCCTCCCGCCGCCCGCGGCCAGGGCCTCACCATGAAGCGCAGGTTCGCGCCGCTGGGCTCGACGCTGCCGCGGAGCTCGTTGTGCAGGTTCACGTACTCATTGATGAAGCTGACGTCCTCCTCGTCGGGCAAAAAGTTCGCGTTCAAACCGGCCCCCAGCAGGAGCAGCCAGAGCTCCCAGAGCCACAGCTTCAAACCCGCCCCTCGCGTCACGGGGACGAAGCGGCCGCCCCCAGCAGAAGCGAAGGGCCTCGGGGCCTCCATGGTCCACCGGCCGCGGAGAGACCAGTGCGCACGCGCCGCCCCGCCCCGGGGGGCTGCCAGCCCGCGGGCCTTGAGGGGCCGGCCCCGCCTCCCCGGGGGGCGGGGAGCGTGCGGGGAGGTCGGGGATGCAGCTGCAGAGGGCTCGTCGTCCCTGTCTGCGAGCTAATCAGGGAAGCTTGAGTTAGATGAGGGCACGCTCTTCCCTGAGCTCATGTAGGCAGGTATTATCCAGAGTTGATTTCTGACACCACATGATGTCATTAATAAATAATGAGCCATCTGTACGGTAAATGCCACTTGCTGAATAGTTAGCATGTCTGAGGAAGCTTCTAATTATGCAAGGGGAAATGATCATTCTTCTGTGATACTGATGAAAATTCAATTAATTTTTTTTTCATCCTTACCTGTTGAGTTGGAAAGTTAATGCAGGACGCGCCCTTTACTTTCCTCGTGGACGAAAGAATATCCTCTTTTAGGTGGAATTCCTCATTGAAATTTTTCTCTCAGTGGGAAACCACAAAATAAATGGAAGAGTGGAAAGCTCAGCATTTAGGGGCTAGACTAGGGATCATCAAATTCTCATAAGGTTAAAATATTTCCATTCTCTCACCAGCGCTGTATAGACAGCCTGGAATAACGATATTCATCTTCTCTGACAAATTGTTTTCACAGTAGGTAAGAATGCGTGTTTTTGTTTTTATTTCTCTTTTTCAGACAAAAATGGCTGGAGTCTTAGCAGATTTTGGCTTGGTCTCTTTACTGCCACATATTTTGCTTAAGAAAACTTGCTTTGAAGAATATAAATTCTAGATTCAAAATAAAAGCACGTACATATTTGGGGGTACACATTTGCATATAACATACTGTGCTCCGTAGTATTAAGGAGATATTCAAAATCACTGACACTGGGACCGAATTTTGCCAGAAAGAAAGCACTGCAGCTGGTTGGCCAAAAATACCTAAAAAGAAATGTGCTTTTAAAAATTATCTGTGTTGTACACAACTGAAAGCAGTAGACCTCACAAGATGGTTTCATTGATGCCTTTATTCTTTTAATAAATATTTATTACCAGGCAATGTGTTAGGTGGTTGAGAAAGACTAGTAGACAAGACACAGACCCTGCTCCTGAGTAGCTTACGATTTAGAGAACTAGGAAATTGGTAACTTCTATACCATGTGATAAATACAAAGCCAAAATACTATTGTGGCATGTATGGGGCAACTAACACCTTTTTTGAGAACCAGGAAAGACTTTCTGGAGAATGAGACATCAAGAAGGTGAAGCAGACAAGTGAAAGAGCCCATTCTAAGCAAGGAAAAAGCATGTCATATGCCAGGAGATCCCAAAAAGCTAAAAGTGTTTTAATAGGAACAGGAGGTATTGTAGGGGTAAAGGTGGCAAGTGAAAGAGTTCCTTTATGACGTTGATACTGTTGTTAAGACCATGAAAATTGTTATATTATAGCACAAGATAAATAGAATAAATGCAATCTTAGAGTAGGAAGAAATTTTAGACGCTTTTACTCATCCCATCTATGTATTAGACATATTTTCTGACACATCATTGATAGGTGATCATCATACCCTCTGCTTAAATAATTACGCTAACAGGGAAGACACCATCTCTTAGGCAGCCCATTCCATTGGTAGACACTTCACTCATTAATTTAATAAGTGTTTCTTTAGGACCTGCTATGTGTCAGAGCCCATGCTAGGTGATAGAGCTACAAATGCTGAACAAGCTAGGTATGTGGTATATCCACACGAAGCCTTTAGTTAAAGGTGATATAGACAGATCAACAAACAATTACAATACAGAGTAGTAAATGCTATTTTTAATTTATTTCAAAAATCCTTACGATGTGTCAGGAGCTGTTTTATTTTTATTTTTTGATTTTTTTAAATTGTGGTAAAATATACAGAACATAAAATTTACCATTGTATCCATTTTTACTGTAAAATTCAGTGGCAATTACATTCACAGTGTTGTATAATCATCACCACTGTTTCCAGACCTATCCGATACTATTTTAAATGCTTGGAAAATATCAATTCATTTAAGTGATTAAAAACCTTAAGAAACAGATATTATTATTTTTATTATCTCCATTTTACCGATGCAAAAATTGAGAAGAAGTCCAGTAATTTGTCTAAAGTCACCCATCCAGTGAGCAGTAGAGCTATTTTCAAGCCCAGGTGACTAACATAGGAGTACAGAGGAAGCGCACACGAAAGCATCTCATTTGGTTTGTGTAGAAAGAGGCTGGGTTTGCTGACAGTGTTCTGCAAACATTCAGCCTTTCAGATCTGTCAATGAATGGGCCACATCACAGATTTCATACAAAAAATATTTTAAATGCATTACATTTCTAAAATATACTTTTTCAAAACTTTTAAAGAGACGTGTAATACTTAGGGATTATTTAATCATTGTTTAACATATGATGTATTAAATCACAGATTGTACATCAGTACCAAAAGGTATGTAGTTTTCTCATAAGTTTTTGTAGGGTGTGACTTTTTGAGCTTTGAAATTTGGGGCTATTCAGCTAGCCCTCAAAGAAGTTTTCACTTTCTTCGTTTTGAAAGCGATGAAATGATTTAGCATGTTAACTTTCTTGAAGGCATTGGAATTGTTAGAGGAAATTTCCAGAATCGTCTGTCTGTTTACAAGCAACGTGAAAACTACAACGTTACTAAATTATTTCACTCAAGTTCTGCTGCCGATGTACTTTTGAATACCCATTTACTTTTCTGTTGTTGTGTCTGAGATACTGCTTTCACTTAGCAAATAAAGGCAATTTTAGGAAAAGACTTTAGGCCTCTTGTTTATCTCAGATGATTTTGGGCTTCCTTAAGTTTTCAGTTTCTGCGTACTATGCTTGAAATTTTAAGGAAGTACACTTAAGGAGAATGGTCATGAAATAAGGCTAAAGATAGTGATAAGGCGTCGTTTTGTTCTCTGTATAGATGCTATTGGAGAGATATATTGTTTTGACTTTGACTCTCTTTTTTCACATTTTATCAGTCCTCACTTGATTGATCTTTTCTCTAATGAAAAATACAAATTATAATAATGATGCACAAGAACTGTTACAAGAGAAAATCAACATGATTCTTCAAATAAAATCCAACATTCAAAAGTGGGAAGATGGACTTTACTTCATCAAAATGCAAATAGAGGACAACCAAAAAAGATATTTGTTAGATAAATGTCAAAGGATTAAAATCACCGATGTGCTGTTAAAGCACATTTAAGAATCATTTAAAATTTCCAAGAAAATGAACAGCACTATTAAAATGAAGGAGATAAACAGGCAGTGGACCAAAAAGAAAAAAAAAGAGCCAAAAACAGTGCAGTGGATATCTTCATGATGCTGCGTCTATTCTTTCCTTATAGATAAGTGGACTGTGTATATCCACATTCCAGGATAAGTTTGGGTCTCAGGAACTAAATTACAGTGTGCCTCATCCAAAAGTCAATGCCGTAAAATCAAGTATAAATCTGTGAATATTTATATGAAATTTTGACTCCTAAAATTACGTTATTCCTGTATTCTTGAGTTCAGTATTTATTTGGTATGGTTATATGCATGCAATAACTCCTAGGAATCCTCCCACCAAAGGACAGCATTCTCCTAGATTATTTTAATAACTCTCAAAAAAATGTATAAATCTGAATGCAGTTTATGAAAATGTGTTTACATCTACTAGTATTCAAGAAATGAAAATTAATAGCATCTACCTGAGGATTATTGAGGGGATTGTATAAATTATTACACGTGGAGCACGTAGTGCTTGGCACATTGTAAATATTATTTTGTGCTAGGTATTACTGTTATTGAATTAATGCTATTGATACATGCTGTCTCATCTCACTTATATGGACAAGGACTAAAATAAGTTTTCAACACAGCATTTTGCCAGATATATTATGCATTCTTAATAGATATTTATTGAATTATTATAATGATAACCCTTGTGTTTTCACTAGCTAGGAGGAGCGAATCCAATGTGTGCAACTCAGTGGGTTCCTGGTAGTTTTTGACCAGGGGGCATTGGCAGGTGGTATGTAGCTTGGCTGAGGGAAAATGGGAATTGATGGTTATAGGATTTGTTTCTTTCCTTTGCTCCGGTATGTGAGCCCAGGTAGATTTAATTACAGATTATGTTACCCAGTTTTCACTAAGCCAAACATCAGAAATTGGTCATATGTCTTGCAAAAATAGCTGAAAGGATATTGCAGATTAATTATAGACAAACAATATCAATTGTTTGATTCTTGTCTTTCTGACCTAAACATCTCTTTAGCACTTATTTTTCCATTCATTTTTATGTCATCCTTTTCAGGTTCAATTTTGTATTTTAAACATATATTGCTCTATTATAAAAATACACATGATACATGTAATTAAATGGTACATATTTACTTTCGGTTGAAGCTTAGGGTCACCAACTTTCTGGTTTGTTAGGGAATGCCCTGGGTTTAGTGTGCTTTCCCCTGTCTTGGGAAACCCTTTAGTCCCAGGCAAACCAGGACTGTTGGTCACTCTACAATATTTCCTTAGTGATAGAGATACATAATCAAAAAGTTAGAGAGACTACTGTTTAAACCATCTCTTCACCATCCTTCCCAAGGGCTAAGAATGGGATTAACCTGGCCCGGCTAAGACTGACAATTCTGATCCCTGTACTGCCAAGCGATTAGTCAATTTCTTGGAACTTCAGACAAAGCCTCGTAGGACAAGCGGATACCCAGAAAAATGCACTCCTCAAAGCCTGAGTTAACTGTCGTCAGGAATTTGAAAAGGCCAAGCCCAGAGCTGTCTGTCTAGAAATTCCAAACTGGGTGAAACAAGGTTGATATTAAGAAGAAGATGTGCTCAGAGTCAAAGAATGGCAAGTGATGCCAGGCCTCCCAAGATGTCCTGTCAAGTCTGTGGTTATGATCACAAGAAATAGAAAAGACATCCTCTTGACCCAGAATTTTCTACTCTTGCTGATGAAGGGAAACCCCACTAGGAAGGCAGAGGTGCTCCACCTGCCCACGCTCTGCTCACAGCTTCAGTGTACGTGGAGAACACTGCAAATGGTGACCTTATTTTCTGAGGACTGCCACTACTTGCAAGTTCCCAGAGCAGTGCCAATTTCATACTCTTTGACAAATATTTCTTTAAAATCTGAGAAGATAATTCTGTAAAAATTCATTTTTTAATGTGGTCTGTAGAATTTCAGTTTTCTGATTTAAGGAGTCATATGTCCTTGGATGAATAAGGAGCCTGAAGAAGTAATGGAGTAATTACATTAAAAATCAGAGGATATTTTAATTCTTAATTAAAAACCCATGAAGACAACACAAAAATAAACAATACAACAGATTGAAAAGTATACTATGTAAATGTCAGTTTACCTTTAGCCTATTTTATTTTATTTATTTATTTATTTTGAGGAAGATTTGCCCTAAGCTAACATCCGTGCCCATCTTCCTATACTTTATATGTGGGATGCCTGTCACAGCATGGCTTGACAAGCAATGTGTAGGTCTGCACCCAGGATCTGAACCGGCAAACCCCAGGCCACCAAAGCAGAATGTGCAAACTTAACCACTGTGCCACCAGGCCGGCCCCTAACTTTAGCCTATTTTAAATTGCAAGTTAAAGAGTAATTATGAATTCAAATTTTAACAATGCAATAGTTAAATAACAATAGCTCACTAAAGAGATAGTGACTCCAAATACATGATGCCAAATAGCAGTATGATTGTTAATTTTATATGTCATTATGGCGAGGCTATAGTGACACATTATGTGTCAATGTGGCTAGACTATGTTGGCTAGTGTTTGGTCAAACACTAGTCTGGGTAATACTGTAAAGGTATTTTGTAGATGTGATTAACATTTACAATCAGTTGACTTAGGTAAAGCAGACGGTCCTCCATAATGTGAGTGGGCCACATCTAATCACTTTAAGGCCTTAATAGCAAAGACTGAGATTTCCTGAAGAAGAAGGAATTCTGCCTTCGGGTAGCATCATAGAAATTCTACCTGATTTTCCAGTCTTTGGAATCAAGACTGCAACAGCAATTCTTACTTGAATCTCCATCCTGCCAGCTTGCCGTACATATTTTGGACTTGCTAACCTCCAAAACCATGTAAGCCAAATACTTAAAATCTCTCCTCACTCTCTCTTTCTTCCTCTTCTACGTCTTGTTCTCTTTCTCTGAAGAACCCTAATACGAGCATATTTGAAATATAAAATCACTTGGCTTCTTTTTTAAGAATAGCATCAATTGCCTAGCTATGTGGAAATTCCTGGGTATTTGGCAACATATGCAAAATAACTCTCAGTCATGTTAAAAATACATTTAAAATGGTTTCTAATATTTATACTGAGGGAAGTTGGTGGTTGCTTTAGTTGAGAAGAAAAAGATCTAGATAATTTAGTCCGCAGAACTCAACAATTCAACATAAGTGATTTTTTTTTTGAGGAAGATTAGCCCTGAGTTAACATCTGCTGCCAATCCTCCTCTACTTTATATGTGGGATGCCTACCACAGCATGGTTTGCCAAGCAGTGCCATGTCCGCACCCAGGATCTGAACCGGTGAACCCCGGGCAGCCAAAGTGGAACATGCGAACTTAACCACTGCACCACTGGGCCAGCCCCATAAGTGATTTTTTTTTTAAAGTATCCTTTTTGGTGAGGGAGATTGGCCCTGAGCTAACATCTGTTGCCAATCTTCTTCTTTTTCTTTTTTCCCTCCCCAAAGCCCCAGTACATGGTTGTATGTCCTAGTTGTAAGTCATTCCAGTTCTTCGATGTGGGACACCACCACAACATGGCTTGACGAGCCATGCTAAGACTGTACCCAGGATCCAAACTGGTGGACCGCTGGGCCACAGAAGCAGAGTGCACAACCACTTGGCTATGGAGTCAGCCCCCATAAGTGAATTTTAAAACTGAATTAATTGAATAATCTGGGCATTTTTTTGTCTTCAGGCAAAAGAAATTCCAGAATTTACCAATTCTGTGCTTTGTAGAGGTGTTGTTAACTATACTACAGATAATTTTGTATAAGGGTTTTAAAAGGTATATTATCTGCATCCTGTTATTGTATGCAGGGCACATTTGAAAATAAAATCTCCTAAAAGAGTATGATTTTAATTTTCAGATATACATGTACCTTTAAAACGTTTAAATTTTCTTTTTTTATTGCAATAACATTGGATTATAACATTATATAGCTTTCAGATGTACATTGTAATATATTTCGAATTCTGTGTGGATTACATCATGTTCCCCACCCAAAAACTGATTATAGTCCATCACCTCACATGTGAGCCTAATCTCTCATTTTGCCCTCCCTCCTTCCCCCTTCCCCCGTGGTAACCACCAATCCAATCTCTGTTGCTATGTGTTTGTTTGTCCTTGTTTTTATCTTCTACTTCTGAGTGAGATCATATGGTATTTGACTTTCTCCCTCTGACTTATTTCACTTAGCATAATACCCTCAAGGTTCATCCACGTGGTCAAAAATGTCTGGATTTCATCATTTCTTATGGCTGAGTGGTATTCTATTGTGTATATATACCATATCTTCTTTATCCATTCATCCCTCGATGGGCACCTAGGTTGCTTCCAAGTCTTGGCTGTTTTGAATAATGCTGCAATGAACATAGGGGTGCAAGTATCTTTATGCATTAGTGTTTTCAGGTTCTTTGGATAAATACCCAGCAGTGGGATAGCTGGATCGCATGGTAGATCTATTAATTTTCTGATGATACTCCATACTGCTTTCCATAGTGGCCGCACCAGTTTGCACTCCCACCAGCAGTGTATGAGGGTTCCCTTCTCTCCACATCCTCTCCAACACTGTTGTTTTCTGTCTTGTTAATTATAGCCATTTTGACTAGAGTGAGCTGATATCTTGTTGTAGTTTTGATTTGCATTTCCCTGATAGCTGATGATGTTGACCATCTTTTCATATGCCTCTTGGCCATTGGTATATCTTCTTTGGAGAAATCTCTGTACGGATCTTTTGCCCATCTTTTAATTAGGCTGTTGGTTTTGTTTGTTGTTGAGATGTATGAGTTCTTTGTATATTTTGGATATTAACCGCTTATCTGATATATGGCTGGCAAATATCTTCTCCCAATTGTTAGGTTGTCTTTTCATTTTGTTGATGATTTCCTTTGCTGTGCAGAAGCTTTTTAGTTTGATGTAGTCCCATTTGTTCATTTTTTGTTTTGTTTCTCTTGCCCGGTCAGACATGGCAGTTGAAAATAACGCTGCTCAGACTGACGTCAAAGAGTGTACTGCCTAGGTTTTCTTCTAGAAGTTTCATAGTTTTGGGTCTTACATTCCAAGTCTTTAATCCATTTTGAGTTGATTTTTGTGCATGGTGTAAGATAATGGACTCCTTTCATTCTTTTGCCTGTGGCTGTCCAGTTTTCCCAACACCATTTATTGAAGAGACTCTCCCTTCTCCATTGTATGCTCTTGTCTCCCTTGTTGAACATTAGCTGTCCATAAATGTGTAGGTTCATTCAATTCTGTTCCACTGATCTGTGTGTCTGCTTTTGTGCCAGTACCAATGCTGTCTGGTTACTATGGCTTTGTAGTATATTTTGAAATCAGGAAGTGTGATACCTCCAGCTTTGTTCTTTTTTCTCAGGACTCCTTTGGCTATTCGGGGTCTTTTGTTGTTCCATATAAATTTTAGGATTCTTTGTTGTATTTCTGTGAAAAATGTTGTTGGAACTTTCATAGGGATTGCGTTGAATCTATAGATTGCTTTAGGAACTATGGACATTTTAACTCTGTTATGTCTCACAATCCAAGAGCACGGAATATCTTTCTATTTCCTTGTGTCTTCTTTGATTCTTTCAACAATGTTTTATAGTTTTCAGTGTACAGATCTTTCAATTCTTGGGTTAATTTTATTCCTAGGTATTTTATTCTTTTTTGTTGCAATTATAAATGGGATTGTATTCTTAATTTCTCTTTCTGCTGCTTCGTTGTTAATGTATAGAAACACAACCGATTTTTGTATGTTGATTTTGTATCCTGTGACTTGACTGTATTCATTTATCATTTCTAAAAGTTTTTTAGTGGATCCTTTAGGGTTTTCTATATATAAAATCTTGTTGTCTGCAAAGAGTGACAATTTCACTTCTTCTTTTCCAACGTGGATCCCTTTTATTTCTTTTTCTTCCTTGATTGCTTTGGCTAGGACTTCCAATATTATGTTAAATAAGAGTGGTGACAGTGGACATCCTTGTCTGGTTCCTGTTCTTAGAGGGATAGCTTTCAGTTTTTCTCCATTGAGAATGATATGTGCTGTGGGTTTGTCACATACGGCCTTTATTATATTGAGGTATTTTCCTTCTATACCCATTTTATTTAGAGTTTTTATCATAAATGGATGCTGTATCTTGTTGAATGCTTTCTCTGCATCTATTGAGATGATCATGTGATTTTTGTTCTTCATCTTGTTAATGTGGTGTATCATGTTGATAGATTTACGGATGATGAATCATCCCTGCATCCCTGGAATGAAACCCCCTTGATCATGATGTATGATCTTTTTAATGTATTGTTGTATCTGATTTACTGGTATTTTGTTGAGGATTTTTGCATCGATATTCATCAATGATATTGGCCTGTGATTTTCTATTGTTGCGTTATCCTTGTCTGGTTTTGGTATCAGGATGATGTTAGCTTTGTGGAATGAGTTAGGAAGCCTCCCTTCCTCTTCAATTTTTTGGAAGAGTTTGAGAAGGATAGGTATTAAGTCTTCTTTGAATGTTTGGTAGAATTCACCAGGGAAGCCATCTGGTCCTTGACTTTTATTTTTTGGGAGGTTTTTGACTGCTGTTTCGATCTTCTTTCTGGTGAGTGGTCTATTCAAATTCTCTACTTCTTGGTCCAGTTTTGGAAGGTTGTATGATTCTAAGAATTTATCCATTTCTTCTAGATTTCCAATTTGTTGGCATATAGCTTTTCATAGTATTCTCCTATGATCTTTTGTGTTTCTGAAGTGTCTATCATAATTTCTCCTCTTTGATTTCTGATTTCATTTATTTGAGCCTTCTCTCTTTTTTTCTTGGTGAATCTAGCTAAGAGTTTATCAATTTTGTTTATCTTTTCAACGAACCAGCTCTTGGTTTCGTTAATTTTTTCTGTTTTTTTCTTTTAGTCTCCATTTCATTTACTTCTGCTCTGATTTTTATTATTTCCTTCTTTTGCTGTTTTTGGGCTTTGTTTGTTCTTCTTTTTCCAGTACCCTTAGATGCACTGTTAGATTGTTTATTTGGGATTTTTCTTGGTTGTTGAGGTAGGATTGAATTGCTATAAACTTCCCTCTTAGAACCGCTTTTGCTGTATCCCACAGATTTTGGCATGTTGTATTTTCATTTTCATTTGTCTCCAGGAATTTTTTGATTTCTCCTTTGATTTCTTCATTGACTCAAACATTGATCAGTAGCATTTTGTTTACTCTCCACGTTTTGTGGTTTTTCTGATTTTCTTCCTGTTTCATACCTTTGTGGTCAGAAAAGATGCAGGGTATTATTTCAATATTCTCAAATTTATTGAGGCTTGTTTTGTGGCCTAATATGTGATCAGTCATGGAGAATGTTCCATGTGCATTTGAAAAGAATGTGTATTCTGTTTTTTTGGATGGAATGCATGCACTAAGTCCATCTGGTCTAATGTGTCATTTAAGGCCAGTGTTTCCTTATTGATCTTCTGTTTGGATGACCTATCCATTGGTTCAAGTGGAGTGTTAAAGTCCCCTACTATTATCGTGTTACTATCTGTTTCTCCTTTTATGTCTATTAATAGTTGCTTTATATATTTAGGTACTTCTATGTTGGGTGCATAGATATTTACAAGTGTTGCATCTTCTTGTTGGATTGTTCCCTTTATCATTATGTAGTGCCCTTCTTTGTCTCTTGTTCACAGTTTTTGGCTTAAAGTCTATTTTGTCTGATATAAGTGTTGCTATCCCTCCTTTCTTTTCTTTGCCATTTGCATGGAATATCTTTTTCCATCCTTTCACTTTCAGTTTGTAAGTATCTTTAGGTATGAAGTGGGTCTCTTGTATGCAGCATATATATGGGGCTTGTTTTTTAATCCAATTTGCCACCCTATGCTTTTCGATTGGAGGATTGAGTGCATTGACATTTAAAGTAGCTTTTGATACATATGTATTTATTGCCATTTTCTTACTTTTTTCTGGGTGTTTTAATGGTTCTTCTGTTCTTTTCTTTTTCTCTTGCTCTCTTCTCTTGTGGTTTGATGGCTTTCTTTAGTAATACATTTGATTTCTTTTGTTTTACTTATTTGCTTAGGTTTCTGATTTGTGATTACCATGAGGATCCTATACAATATTCTATGTATATAACTGTCTATATTGAGTTGATAGACTCTTTAGCTTGACTTCTTTCTAAAAGCTCTACTTTTTCACTCCCCTCCCACGTTTTATGTTTTTGAAATCATATCTAATCTCTTGTTTTGTGTGTGTCTACTCATTACCCTCTTATCATTGAAATAGGTAATTTTAGTACTTTTGTCTTTTAACCTTACTATTATCTTCACAGGTAGTCAGTCTGCTACCTTTACTATATTTTTACCTTTATCAGTGATTTTATGGCCTGGTTTGTTTGTTCATTTGTTTGTTTTTGATAATTTCCTAATCCCTATTTGTGGTCATCACTTTCCCACAAGTTCAGCATTTCTTGTAGAACTGGTTTCTTGGTAATAAACTCCTTTAACTTTTGCTTGTCTAGGAAGCTCTTTATCTCTCCTTCCATTCTGAATGACAAGCTTGATGGATAGAGTATTCTTAGCTATAGGTTTGTTCCTTTTAGCACTTTAAATATGTCATGCCATTATTTTCTTGTCTGTAGGGTTTCAGCTGAGAAGTCTGCTGATAGCCTTATGGGCTTTCCTTTGTATGTCACTTGTTGCCTTTCTCTTGCCACTTTTAGGATTCCCTCTTGTCTTTAATTTATAACATTTTAATTATAATTTGTCTTGGTATGGGCTTCTTTTGGCTATCTTGTTTGGAGCTCTCTGTGCTTCCTGTACTTGGATGTCTGTTTTCTTCCTTAGGTTTAAGAAAGTTTTCAACTCTTATTTCTTCAAATAGATTTTCTGCCCCTTTGTCTCTCTTCTTCTGGGACACCTACAATTTGAGTTTTAGCATGCTTGATATTGTCCCAGAGTTCCCTTAGACTGTTCTCATTCTTAATTCTTTTTTCTTTTATCTGTTCAGCTTGGGTGATTTCCTCTAGTCTTTCGTCCAGCTCACTAATCTGTTCTCCTGTATCCTCTACTCTGCTGTTGAATACTTCTAGTGTTTTTTTTTTATTTACAGTATTGTATCATTCATTTCCGATTGGTTCTATTTTACTTTTTTTAGTTCTTTGTTGATGATCTCACTGTGTTCATCCAGTCTTCTCCCAATATCTGTGGGCATCCTTATGAGTTTTGTTTGAACTCTTTGTCGGGTAGATTGCTTATTTCTGTTTCATTTAGTTCTTTTTCTGGGGTTTTGTCCTGTTCTCTTGCTTGGAATGTATTCCTTTGTCTCCTCATTTTGCCTCTTTCTCTGTGCTTATATCTATGTATTAGGTGAGTCGGGTCTCTCTCCTGATCTTGGAGAAGTGGCCTTCTGTAAGAGATGCCTTTTGAGGCCCAGCAGTGTGCTTCCCTCTCGTCACCAGTCCAAATGACGTGGGAGTGACCCCTTTGTGGGCTACTTGTGTCCTTTGGCTGTGGCAGGCTTGCTCTTAATGCAGGTACCCAGGGAGTCTAGTCTTTCCTTCCCTGGTCAGCTGTTTGTAAATCTGGCTTGGGGAGCCTCAGCACCATTGGCTGCAAGGTCTAACAGCACACTCCTGTTGCAGTTTTTCTGTTAATTGGGTAGGTGCCCAGTGTAGCTGGTTTCTAGGGTCAGGGGCTTACAGTTGCTATAGGCCTCAGGCCTACAAGGCTGTTGTCAGTTCTCTTAGGAGTGCAGCTGAGTGGGGCTGGCCCTAGGCATGGGAGCCCTCAAGTGTTTCAGGCTTTGGAGTGTGGGGCTGATCCTTTTTATGGCTATTTGTGGAGCACAGGTCTTCTGTGTTGATAAGCCTCACCCCCCACAGGACCACACACACCATCAACACTGTCCTGGTCTGTGCACTCTTTCCAATCCCGTGGAGCATACCCTGACACCCTATTGCAGAGGTCCCCACCTCTCCACCAATGCCCCCCACAGTTCACCTGATCCTCACATAGGCCCTGACCCACAGAGGTGGACACACTCTCCTGCCTGTAGAAGATAAAGTCAATGCAGGCTGAAAAGTAGCCTGAGGGCTTGTTGTTGAGTGGCGTCAGTCCCTAGGGTGGGCTGCCTGCTCTGGCTGAACTGGATTAAATCTGCACTCCAGTGGGTGTTGCAGACCCCTGGGCTAACAGGCCAGGGGAAGAATTTCAATGGTATCTGCCAGAGTCTGTGTCAGTACACCTGGACTAAGTCACAACAATGGCCACCACCAAAGTCTCAGTCTCCAGAGAGGTCTCTCCTCTTGCCAAGATGCACCCAGAGCCTACCAGGTGAGTCTCTTTTCATCAAAGGACTGTCAGCCTTTCCTCTGGTGGTTTTAGGGTGCTGAGATGGGTGAGTTTGTGCATGGGCCCTTTAGGATCTGGGTCTTTTAAACTTTCATCCGATAGCTTTTCTGGGGGTATCTCCACTGCAGTTAATAGCCAGTGAAGCCAGATAGTAAGACACTCATCTCAGTTGTGCTGAGTCTGAACGATGCTTATAGCAGTCTCGGGCCACCACTCAGGACCTTACTTCTCCAGGGAGGGCTGCATACCTTAGGATGACTCCAGCCTGGCCAGCTGAGAAATTCTGCTGCTCCTGAAGGCAGCTTTTTTTCTCTCCAAAAGGAATTTCTGCCCCTTCTGCCTTAGTCAGGACTGTCCCTTGTTGTGGGGGTTCTTTTTATCCAGTTTTCTACTTTCTATCCAGGGTAATTTTTCCAAAAATAGTTGTAACCTGGTTGTGTTCATGGGAGGAGATGAGTTCACAGTTTGCCTACACCACCATCTTGATGGGATCTCTAAATTTTCTTTTTAAATTTTTAAATTGAGTTCATAATAGTTTACATCACTGTGAGATTTCAGTTGTACATTATTTGTTGTCTGCCACCACAAAAGTGCTCCGCTTCATTTCCTGTGTGCCCACCCTGACTCCCCTTCTCCTGGCAACCACTGAATTGTTTTCTTTGTCCATGTATTTGTTTACATTCCACATATAAGTGAAATCATATGGTGTTTGTCTGTCTCAGTCTGGTTTATTTTGCTTAGCATAATACTCTCCAGGACTATCCATGTTGTTGCAAATGGGATGATTTTGTCTTTTTTATGGCTGAGTAGTATTCCATTGTGTGTATGTACCACATCTTATTTATCCATTCATTAGGTTAATGGCCACATGAATTGTTTCCATGTCTTTGCTATTGTGAGTAGTGCTGCAATGAACATAGGGGTACATACGTTACTTTGGATTGTTGATTTCAGATTGTTTGGGTAGATACCCAGTAGTGGGATAGCTGGGTCATATGGTATTTCTATTTCCAGAGTTTTGAGGAATTCCATACTGTTTTCCATAGTAGCTGCACCAGGTAGCATTCCCACCAGCAGTGTATGAGGGTTCCTTCTTTCCACACCCTTTCCAACATTTGCTATTTTTAGTCTTAGTGATTATAGCCATTTTAATGGATGTTAAGTGGTAGTTTTGATTTGCATTTCCCTGATGATTAGTGTTGTTGAACATCTTTTCATGTGTTTATTGGCCATTTGTATATCTTCTTTGGAAAAATGTCTGTTCATATCCTCAGCCCATTTTTTGATTGGGCTGTTTGTTTGTTTGTTGTTCAGTTGTGTGAGTTCCTTGTATATTATGGAGATTACCCCTTTGTCAAATATATGCTTTGCAAATACTTTCTCCCAATTGGTGGGTTGTCTTTTTGTTTTGATCCTAGTTTCTTTTGCCTTGCAAAAACTCTTTAGTCTGATGACATCCCAATTGTTTATTTTTTCTTTTGTTTCCCTTGTCCAAGAAGACATGGTAGTCAAAAAGATCCTTTTAAGTTTGACGTCACAGAGTGCACTATGTATATTATCTTCCAGGAGTGTTGTCGTTTTAGGGTGCATCTTCAAGTCTTTTATCCATTTTGAGTTTATTTTTGCATATGGCATGAGATAATGGCCTAGCTTCATTCTTTTGCAAGTGGTTGTCCAGATTTCCCAACATCATTTATTGAAGAGATTATCTTTTCTCCATTGTATATTCTTGGCACCTTTGTCAAAGAATAGCTGTGTGTAGATGTCCAGTTTTATTTTTGGGTTTTCAGTTCTGTTCCACTGATCTGTGTGCCTGTTTTTGTACCAGTACCATGCTGTTTTGGTTACTATGACTTTGTAGTACATTTTGAAATCAGGGAGTGTGATGCCTCCAGCTTTGTTCTTTTTTCTCAGGATTGCTTTAGCACTTCAGAGTCTTTGGTTGCCCCATATGAATTTTAGGATTCTTTGTTCTATTTCAGTGAAGAATGTCATTGGGATTCTGATTGGGATTGCATTGAATCTGCAGGTTGCTTTGGGTAGTATGAACATTTTAAATATGTTTGTTCTTCCAATCCATGTGCATGGAATCTCTTTCCATCTATTTATGTCATCATTTATTTCTTTCAATAATGTCTTATAGTTTTCATTGTACAAGTCCTTCAGCTCCTTGGTTAAATTTATTCCTAGATATTTTATTCTTTTTGTTGAGATGTAAATGGAATTGTATTCTTGAGTTCTCTTTCTGTAAGTTCGCTATTACAGTATAGAAATGAAACTGATTTTTATAAGTTGATTTTGTACCCTGCAACTTTACTGTAGTTGTTAATTATTTCTAACAGTTTTCCAATGGATTCTTTAGGGTTTTTTATACATAAGATGATGTGGTCTGCAAACCGAGAGTTTCGCTTCTTCTCTTTCTATCTGGATTCCTTTTCTTTCTTTCTCTTGCCTAATTGCTCTGGCCAAAACCTCCAGTACTATGTAGAATAACAGTGGTGATAGTGGGCATCCTTGTCTTCTTCCTGTTCTCAGAGGGATAGCTTTCATTCTTCTTAAATTTATTGAGGCTTGCCTTGTTTCCCAAGATATGGTCTGTCCTTGAGAATGTTCTGTACACACTTAAGAAGAATGTGAATTCTGCTATTTTTGGAGGGAGTGTTCTATATATGTCTGTTAAGTCTAACTGGTCTAGCTTTTCACGTAATTCCACTGTTTCCTTGTTGATGTTCTGTCTGGATGATCTATCCACTGATGTGAGTGGAGTGTTGAGGTCCCCTACTATTATTGTATTATTATTAATATCTTATTTAGGCTTGTTAACAGTTGTTTTACATACTTTGGTGCTCCTGTGTTGGGTGGATAGATATGTATAAGTGTTATGTCTTGTTGGTGGAGTGGCCCTTTGATCATTATATACTGCCCCTCTTTTTCTCTCTTTACCCATCTTATCCTGAAGTCTATTTTGTCTGATATAAGTATTGTGATACCGGCTTTCTTTTGTTTGCCATTATCTTGGAGTATCATCTTCCATCCCTTCACTCTGAGCCTGTATCTGTCATTAGAGCTGCTATGTGTTTCCTGGAGGCAGCATATTGTTGAATCTTGTTTTTTAATCCATCTTGCCATTCTACGTCTTTTTATTGGAGAATTCAAACCATTTACATTTAGGGTGATTATCAATATATGAGGGCTTAATGCTTCCATTTTATCATTTGTTTTCCAGTTCTCCTGCATTTCCTTCTCATTTTATGGTTACAGGTCTTACAGTCAAGTCTCTAATCCATTTTGAGTTAATTCTTGTGTATGATATAAGATAGTGGTCTACTTTCAGTCTTTTGCATGTGGCTGTCCAGTTCTCCCAACACCATTTATTGAAGAGACTTTCCTTTCTCCATTATCTGTTTTTGGCTCCCTTGTCAAAAATTGGCTGTCCATAGATATGTGGGTTTATTTCTGGGATCTCAACTCTGGTCCACTGATCTGTGTGTCTGTTTTTGTGCCAGTACCATGCTATTTTGATTACTATAGCTTCATAGTATATTTTGAAATCAAGGAGTGTGATACCTCCAACTTTGTTCTTTTTACTCAAGATTGCTTTGGGTATTCAGAGTCTTTTACTGTTCTATGTAAATTTTAGGATTCTTTGTTCTATTTCCAGTAAAAATATCATTGGGATTCTGATAAGGATAGCATTGAATCTATAGATTGCTTTAGCGAATATGGACATTTTAACTATGTTGATTCTTCAAATCCACGGACACAAAATATCTTTCCATTTCTTTGTGTTTTCTTTTATTTCTTTCAATAACGTCTTACAATTTTCAGTGTACAGTTCTCTCACCTCCTTAGTTAAATTATTCCTAGATATTTTATTCTTTTTGTTGTGATTGTAAATGGGATTGTATTCTTGATTTCTCTTTCTGCTAATTCGTTGTTAGTGTATAGAAATACAACTGATTTTTGTATGTTGATTGTGTACCCTGCAACTTCACTATATTTGTTAACTATTTCTAATAGATTTTTGGTGGGTTCTTAGGGTTTTTGATACATACAATCATGTCATCCACAAATAGTGAAAATTTTACTTCTTCTTTTCCAATCTGGATACATTTTATTTCTTTTTCTTGCCTAATGGCTCTGGCTAGACCTTCCAATACTATGTTAAATAAGAGTGGCAAGAGTAGGCATGCTTGTCTTGTTCCTGTTCTCAGAAGGATAGCTTTCACTTTTTCCCCATTGAGTATGATGTTATCTCTCAATTTCTCATATATGGCCTTTATTATGTTGAGGTGCTTTCCTTCCATACACATTTTATTGAGAGCTTTTGTAATAAATGGATGCTGTATCTTGTTGAATGCTTTCTCTGCATCTATTGAGATGCTTATGTGATTTTTTCCTTCATTTTGTTAATCTGGTGTATCACATTGACTGATTTGCAGATGTTGAACCATCCTTACATCCCTGGAATAAATCCCACTTGATTATGGTGTATGATCCTTTTAATGTATTGTTGTATTCAATTTGCTAATATTTTGCTGAGGAATTTTGCATCTATAGTTATGAGCGATATTGGTCTGTAATTTTCCTTCTTTGTGTTGTCCTTGTCTGGCTTTCGTATCAGGGTAATGGTGGCATTGTAAAATGAGTTAGGAAGTGTCATATCCTCTTCAATTTTTTGAAAGACTTTGAGAAGGATAGCTATTAATTCTTCTTTGAATGTCCTGTAGAATACATCAGAGAAGCCATCTGGTCCTGGACTTCTGTTTTTGGGGAGATTTTTGATTACTGTTTCAATCTCTTTAACATCAGTCTGAGCAGCATCTTTTTGAATATGTCTCCTCAGGCAAGGAAAACAGAAGAAAATATAAACAAATGGGATTACATCAAACTAAAAAGCTTCTGCATACTAAGGGAAACCATCAACAAATCGAAAAGACAACCTACCAGTTGGGAGAAGATAATTGCAAATCATCTATTTGATCTGGGGTTAATATTCAAAATCTATAAAGAAGTCATACAACACAACAACAACCCAACTAAAAAATGGGCAGAGGATCTGAACGTTTTTCCAGAGATGACATATAGATGGCCAACAGGCACATGAAAAGATGTTTAACATCTCTAATTATTAGGGAAATGCAAATCAAAACCATAATGAAATATCACCTCATGCCTTTTAGAATGGCTTTCATTAAAAAGACAAGAAGGAACAAGTGTTGGAGAAGATGTGGAGAAAATGGAACTCTTATACACTGCTGTTGGGAATGTAAATTGGTTCAGCCACAATGGAGATTCCTCAAAAAATTAGAAATAGAACTACCATATTCTACTATTCTACTTCTGGGTATTTATCCAAAGTAAACAAAAACACTAATTTGAAAAGTTATTTGCACCCCTATGTTCATGTCAGCATTATTCACAATAGCCAAGACTTGGAAACAACGTAAGTGCCCATCAATAGATGAATGAATAGATGAATAGCTATAGCATATATATACAATGGAATACTACTCAGCCTTAAAAACAATGAGATATTGTCATTTGCAACAACATGGATGGACCTTGAAGGTATTATGCTAAGTGAAATAAGTCAGATGGAGAAAGTCAAATACCATATGATTTCACTTGTATGTGGAAGATAAGCAAACAAAGAAACTAGCTAACACACAGATACAGAGAACAGATTGGTGGTTACCAGAGGGGAAGGGGGGTGGGGAGAGGGCAAAAGGGGTACAGGGGCACATTTGTGCGGTGATGGATGGCAACTAGAATTTTGGTGGTGAACACACTGTAATCTATACAGAAGTTGAAATATAATGATGTACACCCGAAATTAACATATTGTTATAAAGCAATGTTACCTCAAAAAAAGGCATTACATTTAGATGAGACAGGAGTTCAGAAGTCTTAATAATTAAACCGATGAGAGTTACATTGAGCCATTTAGTTCCTTTATTGTTGTGTCTTTCGAATTTCTCTTGTATGTAAATAACAGTTAAACTATTCTTGGAAGAACAATAACTAGGTACAATAGTTTATATGCTGTCTGAGGATGTGCTTCCCCAGGTGGTTTCCAGTTGGGATACTCTGTCGGTAAAACACAACAGTTAAGAGCTCAACGTAGTTTCAAGGAGAGAAAGTAACTGAATCAACACTGAAATATTTTGATACATACTTTGAAGTTTGTCACGTTCTTTATTATCTAAAATAGAAAAAATAATATAAAATTAAAAGCATTTACTTGCTTGTCTGACTTTTTGAACAAGATAATCAGCTTAGGAAACTTTGTTTGGCTTTTTACCTTAAGTAAGTGAAAGCTTCCTCCTCAAATCCCACAGGACTTAATCTCAGATGCCCACTGCCAGCAATGTCATGCCCACAAATATTTCTAGAGTGCCTCTCCTATTGAAGGCACAAAGGCCTAAAAGAGGCAGAAGTATACACAGTAGTTAACTCTATTTTTGGCCCTCTGCCATGCCCATTTAAAGTTTTTGAAAAAGAACATAATTCTTTCTTGTTGAGTTTTGGATATGCAGAGTCCTTCATTAAACGTCTTGTTCATTTCTGCAGTGGCCCTTGCTCCACACTTTGCTTTACATCTTTCTCCCATCATATTTTTCTCCCTTATTTGCCATTTTAACAGGACCCTGAGATTTGTTAGAAATTCATTTATTTCATTTTTTTTCATTCATGTACTCATTTTTTGAGTGACTACTATGTCTGTATGGTTATCAGGAAATAATAAAGTTCTTTTCCTTAAAGAAAAGTGAAGGAAGAAAATCTATCATCAATTTAAAACTCAGATACATAAATAAAAATGATCATTTCAGAGAGTGATTCATGCTATGAAAAAAATAAACTGGGTCAATGATAGAAAATAATGAGGAACTTAACTATAATAATAGCTAAAATTTACTGAGCACTTACTTTATTTGGGGCTCAAATCACTTTGTATGATTTATCATACTAATTCTCTTAGTCACCTCCAGAGTTAAGCAATCTGACTCCAGGTCTAAACATTTAACCATTATGTTACATCTCCTCAAAAAAGAAGTTAACAGGGGCCAGCCAGGTGGTGCAGTGGTTAAGTTTGCAAGCCCTGCTTCAGCGGCCCAGGGTTCACTGGTTCAGATCCCAGGTTCAGATCTACGCACCGTTTTCTAGGCCATGCTGTGGTAGGCATCCCACACATAAAGTAGAGGAAGATGGGCACGGATGTTAGCACAGGGCCAGCCTTCCTCAGCAAAAAGAGGAGGATTGGCAGCAGATGTTAGCTCAGGGCTAACCTTCCTCAAAAAAAACAAAACAAAACAAAAAGAAAAAAAAGAAGTTAACACAGTTAAAAGTTGGCTTTCTATAGAAAATGATGGACAAAAAAGAGGAAAGGCACAAACCAAAAGTCATAGGACTTAAACAAATGGAACATAGATAGAACAGAGATAAAAAGATAAGAGAATTTCATTAAAACTTGAATAAAACAGAAATTTGCCAATTTTCACTCAGAACCTGAATTTCACATAACATTTATTTATTTATTTTTGCTTGAGAAAGTTTGGCCCTGAGCTAACATCTGTGCCAATCCTCCTCTATTTTCTATGTGGATTTCCACCACAGCATGGCTAGATGAACACTGTAGGTCTGGGATCTTAACCCTCAAACTTTAGGCTGCCGAAGCGGAGCATGCCGAACTAACCACTACACCACCGTGCCAGCCCCTCATAGAACATTTAAAGAAATTAAATTGGTAATTAAAAATCTACAAACACATGCACATACAAACCAGAGCAAAATCATTTTACAGAAAACTTCTCCCAGACATTAAAAAAATAAATAATCGGAATCTTACAAAAATTGTAACCAAAATGCTAAAAGAAGTAATGTTGCCAACTTTCAACTTCTTTTATGAGACAACTTCAATCTTGCAGTCAAAATCATATTAGGAGAAATGAAGAAGGAAAATTACAGACCAGTCATAATTTTAAAATTAAATGCAAAAATTATAAGTAAAATGTTAACAGGAATCTAGCAATCTATAAAAGAAACCTCATGACCAAATTGGATTTATCATGGTAATGAAAGAACAGTTTAAATTTGGATTACTGAGCCATCACTTGACTCCTGATACCTATATGAAAGTATAAATCTCACTGGTTAAGTTGTATACATTAAACACATGTACAGCTTTTTATAAGTCAATTATACTTCAATAAAGTGGTTTAAAATAATAACAAGGGAAGTTATAAATAAAAAATGGAAACAGGAAATAGAATATGATAAAAGACAGATTTTAAAAATTAAAAAACCAGCATGTACCTACCTCTTTACAATATTATTTATTTGTATACAATATTATTTGTAATACAATAATTTGAAAATATTAGTGAAATGGACCAATATTGAAAAAAAAATTGTATTTACTCAATGTGGGATTTAAAGCACAAGTAAATTTTTAAAAATTAAAGCCGCACAGTATTACTTCTAAAATGGTTTCCAAAAAAAGGGAAATCTTTTGATGTAGTTTAAAACATTAAAACACTAAAGGAAAAAAAATTGGGGATCATTTCAAGAGAGGCAGAAAAAAAATCTGATAAACTTTCATTCAAGATAAAAGCTCATAGAAAAACAAGGAAAAGAGAAAACTTCCATAACCTGGCAGTGAGGATTCATTAAAAACTATCTAAAGCAAATATGCATAATGGTGAAACACTATTTTTAAAGTCAGGAACAAGAGATTGGTATCTACTATTATAGCTCATGTTCAACATTGCACTGGAAGATTCACTATTAATATTAGTAAAATAAATAACTGACAAAGATCAGAAGAAAGAACAAGACTTGCATTTTTTACAAATAACATGATTGTCATTATAGAAAATCCACGAGAATCAACAAATCATTAGAAATAATAAGAGAATTCAGTAAGATTCCTGGATAGTAGACTGATATAAAAATAATGTATATTTCTATAAATCAGCAGAAACCAATTAGGAAACATAATTTTAAAACACCATTTATAATAGCAACAAATACCTGTTACCAAGGAATCTAATTTGATGTCTAAGACCTTTACTGAGAACATTTCAAAACTTAACTGAAAATGTTTAAAAAGCCAGAATAAAGCATCTTTATTAATGGAAATAGTCAATGTGCTAAAGATGCTAATTCTTCCCAAATTTATCTATAAATTCAATGTAATTCCAACCAAAATTTCCAGGTCTTCTGTGGAATTGATAAGTTTACCTTAACACTAATATGCAAAAGCAAAGGGCCAAGATTAGCCAAATAATTTGGGAAAGGAACAAGTCAGGGAAACACCTGCTACCAGGTATCAAAGCTTTATTGCAGCTTCTGCAGCTTGTGGGTACTGTCTGGGAGACCCACTGTCAACAGCTGCTTCAGTCTCCAGGATGGAGTCTTTTATGACAGATAAAAGCTCTCATCAAGCACAGCTAGAAAATCCATATAACATAAAACAAAACAATGTTTAAGAGTGCTAAAGCAACAAAGACTAGAGGATCAAGATTTCAGATTAGGAGATCCTTGGAGAGGTGGGCTGATGTTATGAAAGCTATTCTTTTCCTGGGGCCATTTGTTTTTTCTGGGCCCAGGACTAGAGCTGAAAATCTGGTCTTTGCCTAGGCAGAGGTCAATTTCCAGGAAACAGAGAGATCAGCAGAGCTTTTGCTGGCGTTGCAGGGCTAGAGAGATATAATTGGAGAATTGCATAGTTCAAGATCCGGCTGAGGGGTAGAGGTGGAAGAAATGAGCCCAAGAGATGCCCATTTTGTACTCAAGCTGTGTGTTTAATTTTGAAGCTGTCGGGGGCAGGAGGCTAAAACACTAGGCTGAAAACCTCTGGAAATCAAAGCAGATTTTTCAGTAATTTCTGCATGCTAAAGCAGTAAGGATTTGGGTTCAGAACCCACCAGGGAAAGGCAACAATGAACACACCAGTCTTTCCGTGGTAAGCCCCAGAAGTCTACACCTGTGGAACAGGGGCGAACAGAGGTAGACGGAACCTTACATAAATTCTAACCAGCCTCAACTGAATTCCGTTTGGATTAAGGTGAACACCCCTGACTCTACTGTTCAGCAGAGGAAAAGGCAGAACGCTCTACATTTTTGTTTTACACATGTTGTTAAGCGTTTAATAAAAACTTACTAGGCACACCAAGTATTTCCAAAATCTACTGCTGTGAAACAAATCCAAGACTTAGTGGCTTAAAAGAATAAAAATTATTATTTCTCACAATGACCTGGGTTGGCTGGCTCTACTAGGCGATTCCTCTGCTATATGTAGTGTCATCAGGGTTCAACGACATGGCTGCACTTAGCCAGAACTCATTCGGGGTTGAAACAGAAAAATGACCTCTCCTCTCCATGGCTTTTCTCAGTGTGACATCTCCAGCAGGAGAGCATGGATTTCTTAACGTGCTGGGGGGCTTCTAACAGCAAAAGCCAGAGCTGCCGGATCTCTTAAAGGCCAGGCCCAGAACCGACACAATTATCAGGTCCTTATTCCAGGGGAGGAGAAACAGTGTCCCTTCCTGATGGGAGGAGGGGCTTGTGTGTAAAGGAGGGGAGAAATTGTTGGCAGCTGTCTTTAAACACAATTCACCACACGAAGAAACAGAGCATATTACCAAAACCAAGGGAAAACAAAACAGTCCTGAAACTAGAAACAGACCCACAGGTGATCTGCATGCTGGACTTTTTAGAAGGAGGTTGGAATGTTGGGAGGTAGAGATGATGGAGCTTACTATGTCAAAGAGTGGATAACAAAAAATACAATAGGAGAGAGAGACCAGAGACAGAGACGCTGGGCTTGTCAGCCACGGGGTGTAGAGTCAGGCGTGTCTTCAACTGCAGTAAGAAGCAAGTGATGAATTTTAAGAAAAGAAGTTATTTGATCTGATTTTCTTTATGTAAAACAGTTTTAAGTAGAAAGAGAAGTGGGAGACCACTAGTTCAGGTGGAAAATGATGGTGGTTTAGATACCAGGCAGGAAGGCGAGGTGAAAAAATAGTGCACCATTGTTGTCTTTATATCCCTTGACTGGAAAACATTAGTTTGCAAATACAAGATAGACAACAAATTTATTTTTAAAAATTCTTTGAAATCTGAAATTAGAGGGACCATACTTACAATTCATTCCGTAATTGAAATGTATGAATATAGAAGCATGCATACCTCATAAATGGAAAGATTGATGAATTACTACAAAGTGAGCACACCTGGGGAACTACAGCATAGGTCCAGAAAGTCCTTGGCATCCTCATCTAATTACTAACTCCTCTTTCCTCTCTAAAGGTAACCAGTATCCTGGCTCCAGATGTAGATGCGTTTTCATGATTTCGAACTTTGCAGAAATGGAATTATTTAATACGCATTTTTTGTGTCTGTCTTCTTTCATGGCACCACCTTTTTTTTGAACAATTTTCAAATCATCTCCACTCTTCACCCATCTCACTCTGTCCTCAATCAAGAATTTACACACTTATCCTTAAAAAGTAACTCTGTTCTGAAAACTAAAGGCTGGTGATGAAAGAGAAGCATATTAGTTATAAATCACAATTAATTTGGACACTAATGTATTGCTTCTGAATGAGTCACTATTTTAGTAACAAGAAATAAAAGCAGGTGGATGGAAGAAAATACAGATAAGAAACACTTCAACTGATCGCTGTTTTGAGTGCAGCAGCAAACTCCATCAGTTCTGCCTGCCTCCTTCCTGTCCTTTAGCCTGAGAGGGGAAATAATCAGGGAAGAAGGGAGGGGCCATCTGAGTTTAAATATGATAATTTATGACAAATAATTTGTATCATATAGCAGAAATCAAATCTTGCCCGTAAATTCTCTATAAGCTTACGTAGCCAAATTTTAAAATATAGTGAATTTGTTCTCCAAACAGAATGTGATGATTATTTTTCCCTTTGGCTTACAGCAGAGCTTCTTTGCACAAGTGTCTCCTGCTGCACACATAGAGCAGGAGGCTCCTTTAGTGTAAGGGATGACATTTCGAATATTTCCACTGTAAAAAAGAGAAAGATTGATTAGCCAAATGGTTATTAATTTCTCTAATTTTGTGCATGCATTTAAGCAAGTTTTGGTCACTCACCAAGTTATGAATGTTGAAAAGGAAAAAATAACTTTTACCCCAATTTTATGTTCATTTCTTTTGTAAAAAGAAACTACTGAGACTGTCCTTTACAGGATGTCCCTGATCCATGTGGCAGTTATATTCTTGAATATTCTTTAGAACACAAATTAGATGTAAACCCAATATAATTATGCATGTGACCATCACAACGTTTTTGTTGTAAACACTGTGATTACCTCTTGATTTTGTAAATGGAATAAGCAAGATTTAAATTGCAGATGGAAACATGCTTTATGGTTTAATTTAAAAGTACAATATCACAGTCCTTATCTAGTTCTACTTGATGATGTGCCAAAAAGATTTGGCAGCTATTATGCCTACTTTTCAATAATATAAGTTGATACATTTTGAAAAATCTCTTTTTTCCATCTCTGTGACAGTGGAAGACTTAAAAAAGTGTTATTTACCTAGAGCACACAAAGAAAAACGTTGATAACAGGAGCGGTATTCCACTAAAGAAGATGGCACAATTGGTTTATCCATTCATCCACTGACGGACATTTGAGTTGTTCTAGTTTTTGGCTAGTACAAATAAAAGTTACTATGCACATTTTGAACATTCGCATACAAGTCTTTATATGGACATACATTTGCTTGGATAAATACCTAGGATTGGAATGAATAGATCACATGATAGGTGCATATTTAACTTTTTAAGAAATTGCTGCACTGTTTTTACAAAGTAGTTGTAACACTTTATATTCCTACTAGCAGTGTGTGAGAATTCTAGCCTTAGGATCTGGAGCCACCTGTCTTTAGCCATTCTAATTGTTGTGTAGTGGTATTCATTGTGATTTTAATTTGTATTTCTCTAATGGTTAATTATTTTGAGTATCGTTTCATGTGCTTATTTTCCATCTGCATATCTTGTTAATCTTTTGTCCTTTTTGTTCTTGTTGAGTTTTAAGTTTTCCTAATATTGATTGTGGGAGTTCTTCCTATATTCTTGTCATAAATCCTTTATCATATGTTTTGCAAAGACTTTCTTCCAATCTGTGGCTTATCTTTTCATTGTCTTACCAGTGTCTGAATAGCAGTAATTTTTAATTTTAATGAAATCCAATTAATCTATTTATTCTCTTATGGATCATGCTTTCGGTGTGGTAGCTAAAAAATCTTTGTCTATCATAAGGTCACAGAAGTTTCATCTATGTTTTCTTCTGAAAGTTTTATAGTTTTAGGTTTTACATTTTAGGTCTATGATCCATTTTGAGTTAGTTTTTAAAGGTTGTATGTTGTGCGCATCCTAGTCTACCTTTGTTTTTTATATATGGATGATAAATTGCTCTGGCACCATTAGTTGAAAAATCTTTTTTCACTGCATTGCTTTTGTGCATTTGTGAAAAATCAGTTGAACATATGTGGTCAATCATGTATGGGTTTATTTCTAAACTCTGTATTCTGTTTCACTGATCTTTTTGTCTAACTTTATATCAATATCACAATGTTGTAACTATTCTAGCTTTAATAATTCTTGAAAACAGTAGTGTTAGCCCTTCAAATTTGTTTTGTTTTCCACAGTTCTTTTGGCTATTCTAAGTCCTGTGCATTTCCATATGAATTTTATTATCAGTTTGTCAATTTCTACAATAAAATCCTGCTGGGATTTTTATTGGGATTATATTGAATCTGTAGATCAATTCAATGAAAAATTACATCTTAACAATAATGAGTCCTTTAACCCATTAATAAGGTGTATCTCTCTAATTATTTGTGTCATTGTTAATTTCTGTCATGAACATTATGTAGTTTTTCAGTGTACATGTCTTTCAAGTTTTCTGCCAGATTTATCCCTAGATAATTTATATATATATTTTTTCTGATTCTTTTTTTTATTAATTAATGTTATGATAGATTACAACCTTGTGAGATTTCAGTTGTACATTATTGTTAGTCATGTTGTGGGTACACCTCTTCCCCCTTTGTGCCCTCCCCCCACCCCCCCTTTTCCCTGGTAACCACCGATCAGATCTCCTTGTCAATATGTTAACTTCCACCTATGAGTGGAGTCATATAGAGTTCGTCTTTCTCTGACTGGCTTATTTCACTTAACATAATACCCTCGAGGTCCATCCATGTTGATGCGAATGGGCCAATTTTGTCTTTTTTTATGGCTGAGTAGTATTCCATTGTCTATATATACCATATCTTCTTTATCCAATCATCAGTTTCTGGGCATGTAGGTTGGTTCCACGTCTTGGCTATTGTAAATAACGCTGCGATGAACATAGGGGTGCAAGGGACTCTTGGGATTTCTGATTTCAGGTTCTTAGGATAGATACCCAGTAATGGGATGGCTGGGTCATAGGGTATTTCTATTTTTAACTTTTTGAGAAATCTCCATACTGTTTTCCATAGTGGCTGTACTAGTTTGCATTCCCACCAACAGTGTATGAGGGTTCCTTTTTCTCCACAACCTCTCCAACATTTGTCGCTCTTGGTTTTGGATGTTTTTGTCTCATCTACCCTTTGTTCCCCCTTTCCTCTTTTTCTGCATTCCTTTCGATTAGTTAAATATATTTTAAAATTTAATTGTACCTGCTTTGTTCGCTTATTTGCTATTACTCTTTGTTTTGTTATTTTAGTAGTTACTTTATGGTTTATAGTATGCATCTTTTACTTATCACAGTCAAGTTAAATTACTTCACTTAACATAGAGTAGAATAACCTTAAGGTAATACACTTCCATTTTACCCTCCCAACCTTTATGCTATAGTTATCACAGATTTTAATTTTACATATGTTATAACTCTCATGATACATCACTATTATCTTTGATTAAACAATTCTCTTTGAAAGATAATTAAATAAGAAAAATATCCTATATATTTACCCATGTAGTTACCATTTCCAATGGTCTGCAAATATCCTTATTTCACTTTTATTTTTGAAAGATATTTTTATAGGATATAGAATTCTCAGTTGACAGTTCTTTTTCTTCCAGTATTTAAAGATATTGCTGTCTTCTCTCTTGCACTGCTTGCAAGGAGAAATCTGCCATCATCCTTAGCTTTGTTCCTCTGTATGTAGCATGTTCTCTGGATGCTTTTAAGTTTTCCTCTTTATTACTGATTTTGAAAATTTGATTATAAGGTGAGTTGGTATAGTTTTCTTCATGTTCCTTGTGATTGCGGTTTGTTAAGCTCCTTAGTTCTTCAAGTTTATAATTTTCCTTAAGCTTGAAAAGTTTAGGGCCATATTTCTTCAAATATTTTTATGTCCCCTCTTTCAGGAAATCAGTTCCCACTAAAGTTATCTCATAGCTAACTGATGCTCTTTTTATCTTTCTTGGATTCTTTTTTCTCTGTGTATTCTATTTTTGATGACAATAAATAAGTGTTCAGTAGTTCTGCAATTTCTCTGGTATTTATAAAAATTGTACTCTGCCCAAGCTTTAAGGCTATGTATTTGTCATTCTTGTTTTTGCTTCTAATTGAGAGGGAATGGAAAAAAACACAGAAAGAGATATATAGATTAGTACCTTTTTGTAGAAATTTTGGCATATCTCAGCTCCTTTTTGTCAATCCTGTATATTTATTCTTTACCTATGTTTTCATCTTTTGTACATTTTATTTTGAAATTTTTGTTTGTTAGAGAGTTGGATTATTAACTGATTTTATCTCTTTCCTTGTACAGACCTAGAGTTCCAGAATTTCATTTTGGAGACTCCCATTAGGTTAATATTATATTTCCATTTAGATATGCAAGTATCAGTGAGACAATTAAAAATTATGTATTCTTTTCTTAGACGAATGTGCTTTTCACCATCTTTCTCAATCATTTACTCATTCCAGTTATGTTATATTATATTAGAGGACCACTTGCCAACCTATTTTGTGTTCCAGTATTTAGATATTACTATGGCAATGCATTTTATGTTATCTTTTTTTTACCTAACAATCTCCATCATTTTCACTCTCAAGTTTAAATATTTCATGATAGATATAACTTTTTACACAAGGTAACATTCTCTCACCACTTTCTATTTTCATCTATTTCTTTTGGTTAGCAGTATAGAGGGAGACTTCACTGATCAAAAATATACTTGTCTCTTTAGTATAAGATCCTATTTTTGGAAACAATTCTCAACATGTATTTCAATTTAAAGTATTTTTAACAACAAAATAACTTACGCAGGTCCATAGTTGCATACAAATACTGCAGTTTCAGCTCCCCCAAGGTTAGGACAAATTCTAACTGCACAGCCAACTTTATATGAATTGGCCCAAACTACCTATAAGGAAAGGAATTTAAAAATAAAATATGCGAAAAAACTCTACACAAACAATGCATTGTGGGAACAGGTATAATCTTTGTCATGCTACAAAAAATGAATGTGCATAAATACTTATTGGCTATTCTTCCCTTAATTTCTAATATTTAGTTTAAAACAATTATTTTGTTAAGGCTGCTTTCATGAGTGCTACCTATTTTTCCCTCACTGATAATTTCTTGCAAATAAAAATATAATATATAGCAAAAAGCATAATTTCTCCCAGATGATTTATGAAATATATTTTTATTTTCTTCATGGTCATGTCATACAAACAATATTAAAATCAGATTATAAATGAAAACAATAATTAACTTTTATTTCTTTTTCTCAAAAAAATTCTGCCTAGTTTATGATCACATTTTAAATTTTATGGTCTTAACTATATTCTTACTTTTGTCAAGTCATAAGAGACAGATAGAGATTAAAAACATATTGACTTTATTGCAAAACAATGCCTGCCATAGGGATGGTGCATCTTTATTTTTATCTAGTTGCAAAGAATAGAAAAGTTATTCAAAAGGAAGAAGATTCCTGTGGAAAACTAGCCATGGGGAGAGAGAAGGAAGTGAAGAATGTTACTACTCCTTTGTGACAAGGATAGAATAAAATTTTCCTCCTTTCTCCAAATGAACAAAGGGAAAATACTGATTTACTCCATTTGGAAAACAAAAATAATCCAAGGAAAAATGATAAAGATTTTGACAACATAAGTGAATTTTCTGAAACTTATTTTACAATTCTACTAACAAAATGTATTAACATTTTTTATAAATGACATATTAGTCACTATTTCCCATGGCCTGGGTGTAGCCAGAATCAATAGTTTTGCAAAGTATATTTTAATGGCTCTTTAATGTCTGGCAGTCAGCAAAGTGCAGTGAAATCACAATAAATCGAGAAGTAAGAGAGTTTTGCTTCTAACCATTTGTGTGATTTGGGAGAATGACAGATCAATGATAAGCTAGTTTCCACTTAATAAAATGAGATTAAGCTAGATCTTTAAAAGATCTCTTTCCTTTTGAATACTTTAGAAAGTTCATAAATTATATGACTACAAGTGTATATATTTTCAAGAAACCATGTTTGAAAATTTGGTTCATGAATAACTGACTATGCCATGAAATTCTATTTGCTTATTATATCTAAATTGTGAATTTTTTTTGCTTTGAGAATGGTAAAAATAAATATTGACTATATGTAAGTTAAAAATGTATTGCTTTCACTAAAGGGACTAGATGTAACATTAATATGAACACTGGTTGTAATTTCAATATGAATATCTGCAGAAGACAAATGAAGAAATTTTTAGCTCATTTTGTTTAGAACACTGAACAATATAGAATTCTTGAACCAATATGAAGAATGTACCCATTCCTAATTATTTAAGCATATATGTAAATTAGCCAGTGAGGAATGAGCTCCCGTTTCTGATGTAGCAATGTTAAGGGAGAAGGGTTATCTGGGAACAGGTTCCTTTTTCCTTGCAACAATAGAGGAAACAAAGGATAACACAAAGGCTGTGATTCAGCCTTGATGTCATATTAAGGATATTGCTTTCTGCTTATTATCAGGATACCTGACGTTTGATTCCATTCTCTCAATTTTCCCAGCAGTAACCAAACCATATTTTTTGCTAACAACCTATATCCTGAGAAGGGTTTCCAGTCTTATTGCAAACTGTTATTGGACAAAGAGTCAATAGACAGGGAGCATGGAAGCTGCTAATTTCTTTGTTTGGTGCACTTCTGGTAAAAATGACTTGCTTTAAGACACTCTATCTTAATTCAACTTATACAGATGAATAAGTTTGGAAAACAAAGTTAGCTCTTTCTGTTGCTTAAATGGGCCTTTCTAGGAGCTCAGTGCCATCTCTAGGATTAGCTTGGATAAAAAGTGACTATTACTTCTCACCAAACCTCCCATCTGAAACAACAAAAAGAATTGGAAAATTATAGGAAATAATATTTTTCAAGATACTGGACATCAGACAACAAAGAATAATGCCCCCTGAGAGTTGGGGGGGAAAGATGTGAGCTGTACAATTGTCCCAGCTTATTGCTTTGAGAGAGTTTCTAGGCCATGGCTGGGGGTGTGGAGTGATGGGGAAATCAGAAGAAGCTTGATGGACTCATATAGTTGAGAGACAGAGCTGAGAGTATGGGGAGACCAAGGAGGCAGGAACTCAAAGAGGATAGCATAGGAGAGGAGAAAATCTTACAGTGACACAACTGTGGATATCTACAGGGAGTCCTCATCATCATTTCAGCAGAGCAGTGATCAGAGCATGCACGTGAAGACTCACCTATAAAAACTAGAGGTTCCACAGGGCCAGGAATAGGGCCTGTTCCCACTAGCCAGACTGGAAAATTTCATAATTTCTGGGGCATTGGGTACAGTATGCATAGGAACCATGCCTCACTGGTGAGAGATAATTAGCCCTAGACTAAACTCTGCTTTCATTCCACCCAACATATTTTGAAAGCAGAAGCCAAAAGGATCAAATAAATTCCAGATAACTGTATCCCAGAAGACAGTTCAGAAATATTTACAGGTATATAAATGATTCCAGCATCCAATAAGGCAAAATTTACAAAGTTGGGAATGCAACAAAATTTACCTAACATGATAGGAAGCAGGAAAATTTGACCCATAAGGAAGACGAAAAATCAATCCATTGAAACTAACCCAGAACATAGATGCTAGAATTAACAGGGAAAACATTAAAATAATTATAATTGTATCCCATATGGTTAAAAAGCTAGATGAAAGATTAAACATACTAGGTATAGTCACTGATGATATAAAAAAGAGAAAAATAAAACTTTTAGAGATGTAGACTTTAATGTTTAAGATGAAAAACAAACAAAATATCATGAATAGTAGATTAACATTACAAAGGAAAAGATTAGTGAATTTAAAGATATAACAATAAGACCATCAGGAATTAATTACAGAGAGAAAAAATTCAAGAAAAAAGAGAAGAGATCATCAATCAACTGTGGGGAAACTTCGAGTGGCTTCTACATAAGTAACTGGACTCTGGGAAGAGAGGAGTGAGGGAGAGTAACAGAAACAGTTCAAGAAACAATGGACAACATTTTCCCAAATTGGACTTAAACTGTAGACCTACAGTTCCAAGAAGCTCGGTAAACGGCAGCACAGAACACGTGAAGAAAACTGTGGTACATTATTATGAAATTGCTCAATACCTGTAACAAAGAAAAAATTGCAAAGGCAGTCCAGAGCAGAAAAGATATGTTAGCGCAGAGGAACAAATAAAAGGATTACAGAAGATTTCTTGTTGGAAACAATGCAAGTGAGACGACAGTGGAGTAAGGTTTTTAACGTTCAGGAAAAAGAAAAACCTCACTGCGTAGGGTTGTATTCCCAGTAAAGGTATCTTCCAAATGAAGGTGAGTTTTCCATAAACTCAAAAGAAAATGCTAAGAAAGTTGTCTTATGATTGAAATGTGCATGAATAAGAACTAGTCAATAAAATGTCAAATATTTACCTGTGTATAGTGGCCACAAACTCTGGAACATGACGGACTATTAATATCATAAAATTTATTTTCATTATACCAGGCAACAACAGCAGATTTTGGTGTAAATATTCTGAATCCACCTAACCACATGTTTTCTCCAACAAATTGAAAAGCTGGATGGCATTCATATGATTTTGATAAACAGGTGTTGTGTTGGAATTTGCACTTCTTTGTCCATGCCTCAGCAATCTGCGCTAAACCTTCATCCCAAGTCTGAAAGACAAAAATCATTTAAATTGAATTGTGCATATTTGTTTGGATTAAAGTTATTTTAATGATTGCAATCAATTGATTTTTGTTTAAATTTTTATTTTAATAAAATATAGTTTTTATTTTGTATTTATTATGTTCATAGTTAGTCATTTCTTTTTAGTTCTGCTTCAAAACCACTCATTTAGTGCCCACCCTATCACAGTTCATCTTCGTATTTCCAGGACCCAGTTGATGGCCTGGTACAGTAAAGGCACTCAACAAATATATTTGAATGTGATTTAAATCAGTCAGAGTTCACAGATTAGTAATTCAGAAGGTCATGCAAATATGTCATAAGTAAAGGATGAGTGTCCATTTATAATTTAAAAGAGAAAAAGCCTCTCAGTCCTCTAAGAATAAAATTCTCTTAATTTGATCAAGGGTATCTATAAAAAAAACCCTGCCACAAGCATCAGTATATAATGGTGAAATGTTGAAAGCTTTCGCCCAAGATTGGGAATGAAACAAGATGTCTCATTATTTCTATTTAAAATTGTATTGGAAGATAGGTAGTACAATAAACTATGTGAGCTATAAATATATAAGACAAAAGATATAAAATATATAACGATTGGAATATATCATTATTCACAGATGACTGGGTGCATAGAAAATTCAAATGAAAACACAAACAAAACTATAAGAAATAAATGAAAGTATCAAAGTTGCCAGATACCAGGAAAATATACAAAATTGTATTTCTGTATACAATCCAGAAACAAATAACTTCAAAAACATCAAATATGTAGAAATAATTCTAGTAAATGATTTAAAAAAAATCTCTACACTGAAAATTACAAAATATCACTAAGAGAAATTTTTAAAGACTGAAATAAATGGAGAGAAATAAAATATTCATGGACTAGAAGATTCAGTATTGTAAAGAATATAGATCTTAATATTTAATTAATTTATTTTTTTAATATTTATTTATTTATTTGAGGAAGATTAGCCCTGAGCTAACTGCTGCTAGTCCTCCTCTTTTTGCTGAGGAAGACTGGCCCTGAGCTAACATCCGTGCCCATCTTCCTCTACTTTATATGTGGGACGACTACCACAGCATGGCTTGCCAAGTGGTGCTGTGTCCACACCTGGAATCCGAACCGGCGAACCCTGGACCACTGAAGAGGAATGTGCGAACTTAACCACTGCGCCACCAGGCTGACCTAATTCACTTCTAATGGAAATCCAAGTAGCTTTTTTCCCTGGAAATCGATTATGAGATGTATATAGAAATTCAAAGAGCCAACAATAGCCAAGCCAATCTTTACAAAGTAAAACAAAGCTGGAAGACTTACTCCACCAGATATCAAGACATCATAAAGCTACATTAGGACAGTGTAGTCTTCGCACAAAGGTAGACAAAGAGCCCGATGGAACGGAATGGAGTCCAGAAACAATTTTTAACAAAGGTGACCTTGTCTTAAGGTTGCTATTATTAGCAAGATGATTTTAAAAAATTTTTATTTTAAACTAATTCTAGATTCACAAGAAGTTATAAAAATAGTACACAGAGGTCCTGTGTAAACTTCACCTCGTTTCCCCATTAATAATGTTTTATGCTACTATAGAACGATATCAAAATCAAGAAATTGACATTGGTACTATTAACGGATTAAGATTACAAGAGGTTTACGTGCATCCACTTGTGTTTGTCGTTTTATGCAATTTTTTATCACATGTATAAACTGAAGTAACTGCCCCCATAATCAAGATATACAACCTTTGCATCAGCACAATGATCCTTAAAGTCTTACTCACTCCCCGCCCTATCCCTAACCCCTGGCATCACTAATGTGTTCTCCATCTCTATAATTTTGTCATCTCAAGAATGTTATATAAATAGAATCCCACAGAATGTAACCATTTTGAAATTGGCTTTTTTTCACTCAGCATAATTCTCTTGAGATCCACCTACACTGTTTCTTGTGTCGATATTTTATTCCTCTTTACTGATGAGTAGTATTCTATGGTATGGATGTACCGCAGTGTGTTCACCTATTGATGGAAATTTGGATGTTTACAAGTTTGGGCTTTTACCAAAAAAGCTGCAATGAACATATGTGAAAAAGTTTTTGCATAGCAGTTAAGTTTTCCTTTTTCTCTCCAGTATTTGGCATTGTCACTATTTTTTATTCTAGCTTTTCTAACTGGTCTGTAGTGAGGCCATATTGTGGTTTTAATTTGCATTTCCCTGATGGTTAACAATGTTGAACATACTTTCATGTGTTTACTTCCATCTGGATATCCCTGTGGTGAAATGTCTCTTCAGTCTTTTGTTCATTTTCTAGTTGAATTGTTTTACTTACTGTTGAGTTTTGAGAGTTCTTTATGTATTCTAGACAGTTCTTCCCGAGATAAGTGGTTTGTATATATTTTCTTCCAGTCTGTAGCTTGTCTTTTCATCTCTTAAGAGGGTGTCTTAAAGAGCAGAATTTTTTAATTTTGATGAGATTCAACTTATTGACTTTTTCTTTTATAGCTTGTGGTATTGGTGAGATGTCTAATCAAAGTAACCCACCATATTAGGAAGCCTCATCCAGCTGTAGATGTTGAGGATCTTCTCCACTTTTTCTTCTAAAAGTTTTATGTTTTGCATTTAAATATATGATTCATTTTGTGTTAATTTTTTGTAAGTTGTAAAGTTTAGGGCAAAGCTCATTTCTGTTTTTTCTCTGCTTATGGACGTCAAACGTGTATAGAGTCGTCCATAGTATTTGTCTGCAGGGTCTGTAATGATACCCCTGATTCATTCCTGATATTGGTAATTTGTGCCACTGTGTATTTCATTGACCTTTTCAAAGAATCAGATTTTTTATTCTATTGATCTGTTCTATCATTTTTCTGTTTGCAACTTCTTTGATTTCTCTTATCTTCATTATTTTCTTCCTTCTTTATGTTTATTTTGCTTTTTTTCTTGTTTATTTGGGTAGAATTTAGATTATCCATTTAATAACTTTCCTCTTTTCTTTTTTTTTCTTCTTCTCTCCAAAGCCCTCTAGTACATAGTTGTGTATTCTAGTCACCAGTGCCTCTGGTTGTGCAATATGGGACGCCGCCTCAACATGGCCTGATGAGTGGTGCCATGTCCGTGCCCAGGATCTGAACTGACGAAACCCAGGGCCGCCCAAGCAGAGTGTGTGAGCTTAACCACTCAGCCACGGGCCTGCCCCCTCTTTTCTAATATAACCGTTTAGTGCCGTACATTTCCCTCTCAGCACTGCCTTAGCTGCATTGTATAGGTTTTGATATATTTTCGATATATATTTTTAAAATTTTACTTGAGACTTTCTCTTTGACCCATGGGTTACTTACAAATGTGTTTAATTTCCAAGTGTTTAGAGTTTCTTGTTATTATTATGCAGTGATTTCTTGATTTCATTATGTTCTAAGAACATACTGTATACAATTTCAATTCTCTTGAACTTACTGAGTTTTTATTTTGCGGCTCAAGATATGGTCAATCTTGCTTAATGTTCCATAGGCTTGATAAGAATGTGTATTCTCTAGCTATTGAGTGGAGTGTTCTATAAATGTCAACTAGATCCTAGTTGATTAATGGTATTGTTAAGTTCTTTATCCTTTATCCTTGCTGATTTTCTGTCTTATTGTTGAGAGAAGAATTTTGAAATCTCCAAATGTGATTGAAGACTTTTCTATTTCTTCTCTCAGTTATATCAGCTGTCCTTCCTGTATTTTAAAGGTCTGCTGTTTGGGGCACACAAATTTTTTATTACAATTTCTTTGTGATTGATCATTTTATCATTATGTGATGTCATTCTCTGTCTCTGGTAATTTTCTCTGCTCTGAAATCTGCTTTATTTGACATTTATAAGGGAGTCCTGCTCTCCTTTGATTCACACTTCCATGACATTTCTTTCTCCATACTTTTACTTTCAACCCACCTATATCATTAGTTTTGAAGTGAGTTTCTTGGTTACAGCATATTTTTGGCTCCTGTTTGTTTGTTTGTTTTTAATCCACTCTGTCAATCTCTGTTTTTTAATTGATATATTTGGACTATTTACATTTGCTGTACTTATTGATAAGTTAGAGAATGTCTACCATTTTATTGTTTATTTTTAATTTGATCCCTCATTTTTCATTCCTGTTTCACTTTTCCTGTCCTCCTGTGAATTACTTGAACATTATTTATAATTCATTTTGATTCGTCCACAGTATTTTTCAGTATATATCTTTATACAGCTGTTTTAGTGGTTGCTATAAGTATTACATAACATATGTAGCTTATCACAAACTACTGGTGTCAGCTTTTACAAGTTTGAATGAAATGTAAGAATATTACTTCCATTTAGGTCCCTTTACCACTCACTCCACCAATAATATAATTATCTTAAATATTTATTCTACATATATTAAAACCATATCAAACAATGTTATAATTTTTGCTTCAATTGTCAAACATAATTTAGGAAATATGAGAAGAATAGTTTATTTATTCATATTTTCACTCTTTACCTTCTTCTTTCTTCATTCCTGATGTTCCAAGAGTCCTGGTTTATTATTATCTTATTGTTTACAGAATTTTCCTTAGCTAGTCTTTCAGAGTAGGTCTGCTTATGACAAATTATCTTAGTTCTCCTGAATCTGAGAATGTCTCAATTTCACCTTCACTCCTGAAGCGTATTTTCTTTGGATAGAATTCCTGGCTGACTCTTCTTTGAACGTGAAATTGAAATTGAAATTGAAGATGTTGTGCCACTTCCTTCTGGCCTCCATGGGTTTGGATGAGAAGTTTGTTGGCATTGAAATTGTTGCTTTCCTATAGGCAATGCATTGTTTCTCTCCAGCTGCTTTTAAGTTGTTTTTCTTTGTCTTAAATTTTCTGAAGATTGATTATGATGTATTTTGGAATGAATTTCTTTGAGTTCATCATATTTGGGCTTCACTCAGATTTATTATTTATGTCTTTATCCAAATTTTGGAAATTCTCAACCACTATTTCTTAGAATATTTGTTTTGCCTCTCCCTATCTTTCCCCTATCCTTCTGGGACTCCAATGACATGAATGTTAGGAATTTTGTTATTGTCCCATAGATCCCTGATGCTCTGTTCATTTTTTTTTTCAGTTAATTTTCTCTCTGTTGTTCAAATTTGGTAATTTCTGTTGTTCTGTTTTCAAGTTCACTGAGTTTTTCCTTTGTCATACTCATTGTGCTTTTGTGCCCACCCAATGAGTTTTTAATTTTGGTTATTATCTTTCCAGTTGTAAAATTTCCATTTGAGACTTCTTTATAACTTCCATTTCCTTGCTGAGATTCCTATTCTTTCATTTGTTTGAAGCATTTTTATAACTTCTCTTTGAAAAATTGTTATGACGACTACTTCAAAATCCTTGTCAGATAATTCTAACACCTATGTCATTGAGCGCTGGCATCTGTTGTCTTGTTGAGATTTTCTTGGTTCTTGGTATGATGAGTGATTTTTTATTGTATCTTTGACATTTTGAGTTTTATGTTATGACGCTCTAGATCTTATTTAATCCTCCTGTTTTAGCAGATCTTCGCTGACATTGCTCCAATGGGGGAAACAGGGCACCACCTGTTTATCACTGGTTGGCGGGTGAAAGTCCAGGCTCTCCGTTTACTCTTATTAACCCTGCTGTGGGGAGGGATGCCTTGTTACTACCAAAAGGAGATGGACATCCAGGCTCCCCCTTTGCTTCTGCTGATGTCATCCCATGGGGGGAGGAAAGGGTGTATTGTTATCACCAGGTGGGGATGAAAATCTAAGCTCCCAACTTGGCCTCTACCAACATCACAGGAGAGGAAGGGGTACCTCATTACCATGGGACGGGGCTTGAAGTCCTCACTTTCCACATGGCCTACACTGATATGGTAGGTGGGTTTGTTGTTGTGAGGGCCACTTCATTACTGCTGGGTGGTGGTGAAAGTTCATGCTCTATGCTCGGCCTCCTCTGACACCACCCTGGCTGGGAGGAGGTGCGGCACCTCCTTGCTGCCTGATGGGGCCTGGAAGTCCCTTCACTTAGCCTCTTCTGATAGAACACTGGGGGAAAGGAGGTAGGAGGGGTGCCTCATTAGTTTCAGGCAAGGATGGTAGTCTAGGCTCTCCACTTGGCCTTGGCTGAAAAGGATAGATGTTTTCCTGTGTTGTTTGTCCAGAGTAGGATGGTCATTGGAAAAAAAGGTTTCTGCCTTACTAGACTTCCCCTTTCCTGGTTCACTGGCAAGAGAGAGCAGGCTTTTCTTGAAGCTTTTATTTTCTGCATCCATTGGAATTTCTGGGTTTCAGGCTTCTTTGTACCAAATCTGGAATATATGGGAATCAAACAGGAAATCCAGGGAACTCACCTTGTGTCATTTCTTGAGTCTTGGAGTCTCTAATTAATCTGTCTTCTTTCTTCTTTCCAACTTTAAAGTCTTATATTTCTTCTATATATAATATCCAAGGTTATTAGCTGTACTTAATGGGAGAGAGAGGGTAAATGGATCTACCTCATCTTGTCAGGAAGGTGATTTTTAAAGGTCTTTGCTTGTTGTATTTCCCATTCTTGTCTCCACAACTCCAAAGAAGACATTCCCAAGAGGTAGATAGACTCCCTATAATTCCTTGCTTCAAGAATTTGGCATGGTAGAAAGTTTAAGTAGCTAAAAATAATGGATACTACCAGTATCAGAATCACAGCCTTGAGCATACAGCAAGATTTCAGAGGGGAAGGCAGGATGATGGACTAGGCAGGTAGGCTATCTAACATGGTTCTCCCAGCTCCCATCAAGAGTTCTGTGCTATAGGACTGCCACGGGGGCAGTTGCATGTCCAAACGTGGATGGACAATGTCACTGGCATCCCAGTGGTGACTCGTTTGGAAGGACAGCGATGATTGTTGACTTGATTCCTAAAGATGCTTCTCCTATCCTTTGGAACAAAGACCCCAGGTTTTTCGTGTAATGATGGAGGAAGAGGAGTCCCCAAAATGTTAAAGATCACAGGTTTAACCCCCTTGTCAATGTGAGGACTAAAAATTAAACTGAAGGTGATTTAATGAAAATAAATAAATGTCATCTTAAGATTTTAGATTTAAATTCATACTACTAACTTCAATGGTTAACTTCCTATATTCTTTTTTTTTGACATTTTAATCACTCATTTTCCTTCAAACTACAAAAATAGCTGTATTAAAAATTTTGTTTTCAGTAGTCAAGAGAGACTTCAGCAGCTCCCCGAGCATAGTTCATAATTTACTCTTCTGAAAAATGAATAAACTAAGTGATGAGTTCTCAAATACCACCCTATACCAAAAATATACATACTTGGAACAGGTAAAATATCCCAAAGACAGAACTTCCATTTTTCTCACATTTACTGTAAGGCAGATACGATTCAGAACCAAACAAACAAGAAATCAACAACAGTCAACAAATGTTTTCAAGCCAGATCATTTCATTTAGTATATTCCTAGCTATAGCTTTTACACAATTCATTCCTTTTCTAAGCTATCTCAGTTTAGCTATAAACTCTAGAAAACTTTACCTCCCCTTAAGCTTGTGAGAGTCCTTGTGTTTTGTCTGAATCATTGGGAGATTTCCCTCCTTTAAAAGAAAAACAAACAAACAAACAAAAACTAGCTCAAATCTGGTACATATTTTAAACGAAAAAATATTAATTAAAACATAGTTCTAATGCTTTACTGTAGAATAGCTTGTACCAAGTCATCTCCTATCCAAAGTATGGTACAAGAGAAAATTGTTCTATCATTCTAATTAAGACCTAGTCTTATCCAAATGGCAAACACCATGACCTTGAAAGAGTAGGAATTAACATCTGATAGCCAAGGAATTATATGCTTTCAAACAAGTATTTCAAGCCAGTTCAAACAGACATATACTATGTACATGTGTATGTACAAATTGTAACCGCTTAGATGTGTTTATAACTAAAAGTATTTATTTGCATTTTAGAATTCCCAAGGACCTTATAATTAAAGCTCATTTTTTTTCTGATTAAACAATGTAATCAAAAACTTTTCTAGATAATCTATTTTAATCACCCCTTAGATCTGGCAATACTTTCACTTAAAACTTAATGCTAGTAAGTCTCTGGCCCTGGGGGAAACGTTTTATTGAGCAGTATTCTGCCTTAACTTGTAAACGGAAGAATTTGACATGCTTATGGACATAAATTTTAATGAAGCTCGATCACCAGTCTTATGCCTAGTAACTAGTGACTCCAGTACACTCCAGAAGCTTTTCTAATCAAAGCTCTCATGTAGTGAGTTACATCTATGTAGTTTCTCTACACACAAAGAAGAAAAAGCCCACTAAGGAATTCTTCAAAATATAAAGTAAAAACAAAGATAATTAAAACAGTTTCATCTGATGGAGAGTTCCCACACAATCTTTTTAAGAATATGCTCATATAATCATGATGCTTTTGCTTGTGCTGTGGCAAGAAACATTATATTGTGCACAGGGTTGAGGACAGGAGAATACTGGGATGTGTCAGTGTGTTACTGAAGAATTTACACTATACACGGATAGTGTAAAAAGGACGATGTTGAACAATAAATAGTACATAGTCAATGTCCAAAAATTCCTGAAAGGACTATAAGAAATAATGCAAATGAAAAAATAATACTTTAAACAAATGATTTATTGAGGTAAAATTGATATAAAGAACTGCACATATTAATGTGTACCATTTGATGAGTTTGGACATATGCAAACACCACAATAGCAATACCACAATCAAGGTAATAGCCATAACCAATACTTCTCAGAGTTTCTTTGTATCTCTTTGTTTTTGTTTGTTCGTTTTTGTGGTAAGAACACTTAACATCAGAGCTACCTTCTCACAAAGCTGGAATGCACCATACCATACCATGGAGTATAGGCACTATGCTATATGGCAGATCTCTAGAACTTATCTAACACAGCTGATGTGACTGAAACTTTATACCCTTTGAATAACAATTCCCTAATTCCCCCACCCCCACTTCCCAGCCCCTGGCAACTACTACTGTATTCTCTGCTTCTATGAGTTTGACTATTTCAGATACTTCAAATGAGTGGAATCATGCAATATTTGTCCTTCTGTAACTGCCTTATTTCACGTAGCATAATGTCCTGCAGGTTCTTCCATGTTGTCACAAATGGCAGGATTTCCTTCTGTTTTAAGGTTGAATAATATTCTAAAATATGTATATAACACATTTTCTTCATCCATTCATCTATTGATGGACCATTGGGTTGCTTCTACAGCTTGGCTGTTGTGAACAATGCTGCAATAAACATGGGAGTGCAGAACATCCCTTCAAGACAGTGATTTCAACTTTATTTGATATATACTCAGAAGTGGGATTTCTGGATTATATGGTAATTCTATTTTTAACTTCTTGAGTAATCTCCATACTGTTTTCTATAACTGCAACACAATTTTACACTCCCATCAACAGTGTACAACAGTTTCAATTTCTCCACAACCTTGCCAGCACTTATCTTAAAATTTATTTGTGCTGTTACCTCCAACATGACAAACATTTGCAATTAAGAAAAACAACAATCTGCATATAAAAGTTATATTAATTCAACAAAAAGTGGGGAAGAAATGAGAAGAAACTAAACCTCTTACTTTTAGAATTGCAAGAGAATCAGCAGATACCCTCTTGTTCTTCCTTATTCTTCACATTTGTTGTCAGTGCTGTTGTGTCCATTCTGACTCCTAGTGACCCTGTGTGCAGCAGAGCTGAGCCCTGCCTGGGCTTTTTGCTCCATCTTCTCACCTTCCGTCCCTGTATGAGACAGTGCTCTGCTGCTGTTCACAGAGTTTTCATGGCCAACCTTTGGAAGTGGGTGGCCAAGTCCTTCTTCCTAATCTGAAGCTCCACTAAAACCTGTCCACCATGGGTGACCCTACTGGTATTTGAAATACCAGTGGCATAGCTTTCAGCATTACAGCAACACACAGCTGCCACAGTATGACAACAGACAGTCGAGTGGTGTGGTTCCCTGATCAGGACACCAACACAGGCCACAGTGATGAGAGCCTTGGATCTTTACCACTAGACCACCAGGGCTGGCTTTTCTTCACATTGGTAAAGCAATTATCCAATGAATGACTTTGGAAGCTCTTATTATACTGCCTGTCAATGAGCTAGCTAGGGTTGGGGGCTCCCCCTTGTCCAAGCAAGAGAGGTTCAATTCTAACTCACCTTCTCTACAACAGGTACAAGTAAGAAATGAGACTTTCTTTTGTTAAGCCGCTGAGATTTCAGGGTTTACTTCATATCACAGCCTTGCCTAGCCTCTTATAAAACTTATTATTGGAAGTAGGGTGCAGTCAGAATACAAGTCTAAACGTATACCACCCTGAGACCTAGGCAGGAAGGATCCCTTCCTGGGTCTAGATTTGACAGGACATCACATATTACACACACACACACACACACACAATTTATTATAAAAGACTTTCCTCATTCTCCTTAGCATAGGCTCAGTGTGACCCATGACACTGAATGTCTCCATCTTTTGCCAGATGTTTTCAAAACAAAAGACATCTATAGCTGAATGGTAAATAGGTTTGTGAATATTGCTGCCAATGACATTGGAGACAGACACTGCTTCAGAGTCCAAGAAAGATTTGAAATATGGAAGCTTTGGAAGATTTGAACTCTTACTATGAACTTTGGTAAGAGAAAAGATCAACTTTCCTTTCCTTTCTGCATGAAAGCAGTAGATTCTTGCAGAATATAATATTGTTTAGCAGTACCTTTGAAGATCTGTTTCCTCAATTCTCTCTTTATGTTCCTGTCTTGGGGGTAAGGGGCACATTTTGCAATGGGAACCATTTCCTTCACTGTTAAGTAGGGAGAAATGTAGATCTGTATGTTATCAAAGTGGAGCATGACATCAGTTATTTACATTGGCCACCAGATGGACATGAGCACTAGAATGGTGAATAATTTTATATTTAGAAAAATATATAAAAAGACAATTGAATTTTCTAAAAAAATTTAAAATACTTAAAATTAATACTTATCCATTATAACTTTGCCTTTTAATTTTAATAGACAGTTTTGGTTATTTTAGAAGAAATGAAAATTTAGTTACTGATAAGATCAATGCAGATTTGCAAAATTATTCTGATTAAATCCAAATCTCAATGGGTTAGATGAAGTTCCTGAAACCACACATTCCTTACTAAATAAAGATTTAATTGTTAAGCAAACAATGAGACTGTATGTAGGCTTCCATTTTTACTCTTCCTCCAGCCCACAAATGTTAGTGGGGAGCTTGCCTGAACCATGTGCGAGAACTTTTCAGTTAGCTGACAAGCCGTGAGGAAACTTATGCCAGAGGCAGGAACGATGACAATCCATGTGACTCAGAGGCAAAACATCTGACAAAATGTGATCTATAACTCAGGAGGCAGGCCATGAGTCCATTGAACTTGGAGCTCCAAGCAGAGGTTGGAAAACAGAACATTAATAGTGTTTGTTCGTTATAGTGTGGGTTCAACAAGATATTACAAGAGTAAAACACTGGCCAGTTTGGAAGCAGAAATGAAAAAGAGAATCAAGAAATGTGGGACTTTTTGAGATATGGAAAACGAATTGCTTCTATATAGCATATAAGAAGATATAAGATTTTTAAAAGGCTTTGAGAAACAAATGGAATAAAACTTGCATGTGATTAAAAAGCCTCAGGGCAGAGAAGAGATGAAGTACATGACTCCAAGGAAGTCCTCTTAGTTGATTAAAAAGTGCCTCAGCAAATGGACCAGGTTAAGGGTGTACCCATTTCCCCAAAAGTCTTGTTTCAAGGTAACTGGCATTAAAATGAGAAAGAAAAGCACTAGGGTGAGAAAACAAAGGAATAAAGGCTTGAAAATTTCTCCAAACTGTACTTGAAGTGTGGGTCCTGGTACCTGGAACTGATTGGAAGCATATAGCTGAAAGACCTTCAGAGTTTTTGAGAGAGACGTATTCCCAAAGGTATTGTAAACCTCTTGTGAAAAAGCCTGGGAATGCTGAATACTTTCAATGACCTTTGGACCTTAAACTTCTGTGGGCAGAAAGCAGTCTGAGAGGCTATGCAGCCCTCAAAGATGCCATTCCCAATGCCCAATTTACACTGGGCCAAGAAGGACGATGGATGAGCAAGAACATTGCAGAGGAAGAAGATAGGGACCACAGAAACCAATGGATAAGGGAACTCTTACTACCTCTAATTAAAGAAATTTCTGACCCCCAGTCTAGCAGGTCTTCACAATACCTGCCCTACAGATTTCAGAATTGCTCTGAACCAATGATTGCTGTGTGGCTCCCATTCTTCCACTTTCTGAATAGAAGTGTTTGTTATGATTGTCTTCTCTTTGTGCTACTATTGAATATTGCTTATGTGGAGGGCAGACACAGTCACTAGGCCAAGAGTGCCCACAACCAACCTTGTTGGAGAGATTGTTGCATACCACTCAGAGATGTTAGACTCTGATTCAGTGGCTGGATAGGATATTGGGTTTTACCCTTTGAGGGAGGCCTTGAATTTGTTCTGCGTACAGGAGGAAAGGAATAAAAGAATATTTGATGGCCAGAGAAGCAGTTCTGTGGTAGAGACATTTAATGCAAGCAGGCTAGGGTCATCAGACTAATTTTGCTGAGAGGAATATGGGTAGGAACGACATATCGCCTCCAGGCCGGATCATAAACACTCCTGTGCAACCCTGTAGCTTTCTCAACGGTGACTCTGAAGAACATGTGTTGGCGTGATGGCACCAAGATGTAAACAGCTGAAAGCACTGCATGGAGAAGAGGTGATGCGGAGAGTGGTGCAAGTAAGATACTAAACATGTATTGTTTAGTGGACTTTGTGTGAGTGAGATATTAAACTTTTGTTTGAAGAATTCTAAGTGAAATAAGGCAGACAGTGAGAGACAAATACTGTAAGAGCTCACTTATACGTGGAATCTAAAAAAACCAAACTCATAGATACAGAGAACAGATTGGCGGTTGCTGGAGGGGGAGTTGGGGGCATGGACAAAATGGATGAAGATGGTCAAAAGGTACAAACTTCCAGTTACAAGATAAATAAGTTCTGGGGATATAAAGTACAGAATGGGGACTACAGTTAACCATGCTGTCTTGCATATTTAAAACTTGCTAAGAGATTAGATCTTAAAAGTTCTCATTACAAGAAAAAATTTTGTAACTATACGAGATGATGGACATTTACTAAACTGATTGTGGTGATCATTTCACAATATACACATATATCAAATCATTATGTTTTATAGTTTAATGTCAATAAAAAATAAAAAATGGGAAATGAAAGCCTGTGCGATTTCAGGATTTATTTGTTAACAGAGCATAGTCTATCATTTTCTGACAGATACAGAAATCGATATGAGAAATGAGGCACCTGGTTTTCCTGGATGATTTAGTAGTGGAAGACAGGGCAAACTCCTGTTGAAGACTTAGTCAACAGTCAGCACTTCTGCTTCTGGCCAAGATGGGGTAACAGGACCAGCTTTACCTTCCCACTTGAAACAATAAAAACAAAATATGTGAAAAAGCAGCTGTCAAGACACAGGACATCAGGCAACAATGAACAGTGATCCCTGAGAGGAGGGAACCAGCAAGGGGAGCCCTCCGAGTGCCTGAGCTTACTGCCTGGAGAGAATTTTCAGGCCATAAAGGAGTACCAGAAAGGAGAGACCTGCACAGAAAGAGAACTCCGAAGACGTTCAGAGGGTCCCCTGGAGTGTTTAGCAGAGTGCTGATTAGCATATGCATATAAGGAACCTACCCTAGGCCAGGGAATGAATTACTCAAAAGGATAAGAGGGAATATTACCTAAGGCTCACACAGTATTCGGTATAATGCCTCTTCCCACTAGGCAGATTGGAAAACCTCACGGTCTTGGGAATTGTGTAGAGTACTCAGAAAGGTCTTGCCTTAATAGTGGGTGATAATTATCCCTAGGCTAAACCGCTGCTTTTGTCCTGCCTAACAAATCTTAAAAACAAGACACAAATGGATCAAAATGCTAAGTAACATAAATGCAAGGCAGGAAAAAAAGTCAAGAATATTTATAGAAATACAAAAATAACCATCACCCAGCAAAGTAAAATTCAAAGTATCTGGCATCTGATAAAAAATTATCTGCAATGGCTAAAATTTTCCTAATTTGATTAAAATTTGCAGATTCAAGAAGCTCAATGAACCCCAGGAAACATGAACAATACTATACCAGGGCACATCATAATCAAATTGTTCAAAACAAAGGATAAAGAGAAATTCTTAAAAGCAGCCAGAGGAGAAATACATATGAGGTACATGGGAACAAAGACAATGATCCAGCAGATTTCTCATCACAAACAATGTGTAAGAAGATAGAAGATAGTGGGAAAACATCTTGAAAGTTCAACCTAGAATTCTATACCCAGTGATAATATCTATCAAAAATTAAGAAGAAATAAAGACTTCAAAGACATAAAAAGTTGATAGGATTAATTACCGACAGACTCACAGTATAAGAAATGTTAATGTCCCTTAGGTGGAAAGAAAATGATACCAGGTGGAAGTATGGATTTGCACACAGAAATGAAGAGACCCAGAAAATGCTGTAGGGGAGGAAGACATTTCCTGTAGCCACTCTAGGTCTTTCTGGCTGGACTATGAATTAATTTCACATGAGACAGAATAACAGGAGAAAATTAAACAAAGCTTTATAACATGTATACATGAGAGAGACTCAGGCAAACTGAGAAACTTGCCAAAATGGCAGAGGTTCTCATCTTAAACACCTTTTTCAGCTAAAGACAAAGGAGGATGTTGGGGGTGGTGGTTTGGGGTTTCAAAGGAGAGGAAGGCAATTCACATGGAGATGGAAAAGCAAATGTTTGGTAAATAGAACTTTGATAAGAGTGGGCTTAGCAAGGGTCCTCCCAGTCTGCCGAAACCCAGAGTTATCTATGGTGATGGCCTGTCCTGGGGACAGGCCTTTATTTTAAATTTCTTTTAGGCACTTAGAGGGAAGGTCATAGTTTCTTTCAGAGTCTTTTGTTCTTAAAAATAATCAAGGCAAGGCAAAGAGACATATTTTGGGGTGGCCAATTCTGATCCCCCACAACGCAAATGGTAAAAACAACAAAGACTTTTACACGTTTACAAAGTCAAACTACAAAACAAAGTGAGTCCAAAGAAGGCTTGTTTTCATTCATGTATCCTCCACCCTACTCCTTTCTTCCCTCTCTCCTGCAGGTAGTTATGTAAATTTAAATTAATTTTATGTTTACCCTTTCATTGTTTCCTTTGGAAAATATAGCATATATATGTGTTTATATAGAATATGTGTATATATATGTAAATACACACACATATTTAAGTAGCATTTTTATAACATAAAATAGTTCTTCAAAAAAGATACTGAAATATAGAGCAAACTGCATAACAAAACATGCCATTGACCGTCCCAACCTGTTGGAGATTAAAGTATGTGTTACATATCAAAACATTTTAACAATTCTGATTAAAGAGATGGGTTTATTTTTGCTTAATCCAATATTTCCTAAATTTACATCCTTTTCTCATGTAGCAGCATAGTGCAGTTTTGAGCTTGTTTTAGCGCCTGAGTTGTGACTTTATAACTACTTCCACTTTATTTTCTGCTGGCTAGACAGGAAGAAAGCTGGAGCAGATATAAGAGTTACAGTACAGCTACATCTGCCTAGTACATACATAAGCAAGACTAATGCTATCCACAGTTATGTTCATAATTTCATGATGACATCCTATTTACATGCAAGAAAAAGTTATAATGCAAGGGAAATCTCCAGCAGTAAAATTCATAGTCAATTTGTTAAAAATTTGTAAATTCTATGGATTACTTTAATAATCCCATGTTCTTTATGCTCATTCTTCAATAGAGCACTCTTGTTTTGCTTTATTGTCTATATGACGGAGATCTACAACAATCAGTCAAGGTTTTTGAAATTAAACTTCACATATTTATTGTTTTTCATGAATTGACAATCTGATATTCTTCAAGCAGTGATTTCACTATTTATATCCTTGTACAACATTGTTTTTTTCAGATGAACACCACACATGTACTGTTGTTTCAACCTTGACTTCATAAGATATAAAAATAGATAAGAAAACAAAGCAGACTCTCCATGCCAGTGCTAGTTCTTTTATGCACAGTACCCTGACTGTGTGGTTTGGGAAGCGCTAGCCAAAACGGAGGGGGCGCAACCCGTGCAGCGTAGAGAAGCCTGAACCATAAACCAAGCAATTCACAAACACGGCCCTCCCCAACCTCCTTCTCTCCCCGTCCCGACCCCCACACAAGGGAGCGAAATCCACTAAGTCTTGGCAAGGAAGAGCTTCAAGCTTTCCTTTCCCATCCACTCCTATGCTACCCTGGAGGAGACAGCCCAGCCAACCTGTGATTTTTAACTGCATGCTGAAAGTCCAGACTTATTTCATACAAATGAGTCTATGAATTTATCCCCCAGATGTCTTAGGACTAACCAGAGAAATAAGATCCCGGCCCGAGTTCTTTCTCACCATGTGTTTCATGTTGGCCGCGGGGGGATCGACTTTGCCACGCATTTCGTTGTGACTCTTGACGCAAGCGTCTATAAAACTCTGGTCTGTGATGGAGGGGACTTTGGGAAGCGATTTACTGGCTACTAGACAGAGACTTAAGGTCCATAAACAATTGAGTTTCTTCCTCAGAACCATGGTGGGACGCAGAGAATGCCCCGACTGCGCAGACCTTCAACGGCTGGGCCAGTGAGTGTCCCCCGCCCCCCGCCTCTGGGGACCACGCTCTCGCCCGGCTCCGTGCGTCCGTCCGCACAAGCTCGAGGCCAGGGAGGGGATGCGCAGCGGGCCGGGCCGGCGGGCAGGGACAGAGCCGAGGTGGGACAGGCGGCAGGATTAGCCCGCTCCAGAACTCTGGGCCACAGGGAAACCCTGAGTCGCCCTCTGGTGCAGTTTTAACCGTCCGAGGAGCTTTCTGCGGACCCAATCCGGAATCGCTGCCGAGCGTGCCTGGATTACAATCCAGATTGTAACATGCAGGCAGCACAGTGTTATGTAAAAGGACGACATGTATTAGATGCTGACACTGGGCCAGGCCTGTGCAAAACCCTGTATATTAGTTTCACAGACTCAGTTTCTGTGTAGAGCTTTTTTACTGTTTTAAATAAACTGCAGCATCATATTGTCCGTTTCCTCAGAGATTGGGAATAAAGCAAGAGTAGACATTTTGAACACTCGACGACATAATGTGATCTTAAATTTTTACTTTGTAAAAATTTAATAATTTATTGCCTTTTTCTCATTTGAAGAGACTGACCTAGAAAGATAAAAATAGATACTGGAAAAGTGTAGCCAAGTAGTTCTCTGGACAAAATCTTCTCTTGGTACTTAAATCTGGAACAGACCTGCTTTGGTGACTAGTGAACTTCAGATGAAGCTCTGCCTAGGTTGGCGTGCTAACGACTAGGACAGAGGACACTGTTATTTTACCTACGTTGCAATATAAATCAGCTTCATGTGGCTTAATGTTTTAAATCCATTATATCGGTTATATTGTTATTCAATAATAAACCGGCACTTTTTCTGACATTGACATTTCTCACTGTTTCTGTGTTTCAAATAAATATCTTTATTGGATGATTTGATGTTGCTTACAATGCCATTTAATTCAAGTGAACACATATTTACACCTACTGAATGTTCTAGTCAATTAGCCTTGCCATTAAGAAAAACAACTTTGATGCAACTAGTTACCACTTTTTAATAGAAAGCAGAAAACTAAGTTATAAAATGGAGAAAAATACAAGGATCCTAATGGAAATTCGACTGAGCAATAGAGAAAATATTTCTGGTCCATTATCTACTAATGAAGAATTGCAATATATGTGACTTCGGAATTACATACACAGTCCAAACTGAGCTTCCGATATCCCACACCCCCATCCGGACCCTCCCATGTCTTCCCTGTCTCAGTTCCTGGCAGCCCCATCCTTCTGATGGCTCAGGCCCCCAACTTTGGAGGCTTTAGTCCTTAGTAAATCCTGTTGAATTTGTCTTTGTATTTTCCGACCTTGAGCACTGCTCACCATTCGAAATGGCACCTCCTTGATTCTGTGCATAATTGCAGTGGCTTCTTAGTGGCTCCTCCTGCTCCCATTCTTCGCCTCCTGTAGTCTACTCTTCAGACGCAGACACTGTGATCGTATACAGGCTTTAGTATACGTAAGTATTTTGAGTGACTACTATGTACCAGGTGTTCTTCTTGGTGCTTGGGATATAACCATAAAAAACAAAACAAAACAATTGGCCTTTCTAGAATCCTAGTGAAGGGAAACACAATGCATGACAACATAATAAATAAATGCTATAGCACGATTTAGAAAGGTGGTAATATCTATGGAAAAAATAAATGAGGCTAAGGAGTTTAGGGACACTGAGGGGGGTGTGGAGGTGGGGGTGGCAGGTTGTGGTTTTAAATAGGATGATGAGTGTGGATGTCTCTGAAAAGGTGGCTTTTGAGCAAATACTTGAAGGAGATGCAAGAGGAAAGCATGTGGATACTGGAGAAAGAGTATAAATACAAAGTGGAACTGTAACACCAGGCAAAAATCAGATGGAAGATGGGAAAGCTTAGTGATCACAGTTGAACTATTCCAAGGTCTTGTATTGCTGGGGGAAGAGTGGAGATGCTAACTTTTGATCTGTTAAGTGATGCATACGTATTAAAATTTAAGAATAATTATTAAAAGAAAGAAATACCAAGCTAGTAGAGGGAAAATGACAAAAGAAGGATATTTAATCAACCCAATAGAAGTCAAGAAATCAGAAAGAGTTTTTACTTTTTTCTTTCTTCATATGTATTTAAGATTATTGATGTTTCTTGAATTACAACTTGAGCTGCAACTCAAGGTTTGAAAGTATACTACTTTTATTGGTATTCAGTTATAAATATAGTCATGTGCCACATAATGATGGAGGATACATTCTGAGAAAAGCATCTTTAGGTGATTTTTTCAGGTGCAAACATCACAGAGTGCACTTACACAGACCTAGATGGTATAGCCTGCTACACACCTAGCTGTACGGTACTAATCTTATGGGACCACCATCCTATATGCAGTCCATTGTTGACTAAAATGTCCTTCCGTAGTGCATGACTGTAGATAGAATGAAAAAATAGTCAAGAAGTACCCCTATGTACCTCTCAGAACTGGTATACAACAGAGATGGCATTTTTGATGAGTTAGGTGATATGGGCTTCTTAAAATATATTCTCATATAATTACTTATCCCGTGGAAAAATGTACGATTTAATCACTTCCTTTTCGTTACACAAAATTAAATTCCAGATTAAGACTTAAATGTGAAAAAAATCTCTAGAGGAAAATAAGAGAGTATTTCTAAGACCTCATTCCATTGCCTTTATCTATATTTATAATCTTCATATTCAAATATTTAAATAATGTTCTCAACACAGCATCCAGAGTGATGCTGTTAAATGTAAGTCAGATCATGTCACTCCTCTGCTCAAAACCTTCCAATTATCAGTTGCCCAGGCACTCACAGCAAAATCCCAAGGCCTCACAAGGGCCTCCAGGCCCTTACACAGTAGTGCCCCTCTCTGATCTCATCTCCTGCTTCTCTCCCCTCCTTTTCTCTCCTCCAGACACTCTGGCCCCATTGTTGCTCCTTGAAAAAGCCAAGGTGCTCCTGCCGCCGGGCGCTTGCTCTTGTTTCTTCAGCTAGAAGTCTCTTCCCTGAAAGCTCCACGGCTCCTTTACCACCTCCTCCAAACATCTGCTCTAATTACACCTTTTCAAAAGACCTGACAGTGGGATTGTATGTTACCCATCCTACCCTGTCACTTCCCATAAGCCTTTTTCTGCCTTACACTTCTCCATAGCCCTTATCCTCACATCTTATGATGCAATTTTCTTATTTTTATTGTCATCATCTCTCCCCTTAATTGAATGCAAGCCCCACGAGGAGGGACTGCTTATTTGCTATTTTTTTACTACAGTATCCCAAGCATCTCAACAGAGGAGTTCAATATTTGACGAACCAATTAACAAATGAATCTTTAAGACTGCAATCAAATGTTAGTTCCTTTTACAAGGTCCTCCAATTAGAAGGAATCTCCTGTCACTAAATCACCTCATGTTCCTGTGTCTATTTCTCTTTTTCCCTCTGCATTAGTCAGGGTTATCCAGAGAAAGGAACACCAGAACATATGCCCCCCACTTTACACCCACACACACACACATACTCACAGACAGAGATTTTAAAGAAATTGGCTCACACAATGGTGGGGCTGGCAAGCCCAGTCTGCATGGCCAGCAGACAGGTGGAAGACTAGGGGAGAGCTGATGCTGCAGACTTGAGGCTGCAGGCTGGAAACTCATGCAGACTTCCCATGTTGCACTCTGGAGGCAGAATCCCATCTTCTTTGTGAAACTTCAGTCTTTGCTTTTAAGGCCTTCCACCAATTAGATGAGGCTCACCCACACTTTGGAGAGTGATCTACTGTACTCATAGTCCATTGATTTAAATGATACTCACATCTAAAAACTATCTTTTTGAAACATCTAGACTGGTATTTGACCAAACACCTGGCCACCATCATCTAGCCAAGTTGACATATAAAATTAATCATCATACCCTCTTACTCCTCCAAACACTTCATGTGCCATATTACTTTATTCTTCCTTTCCTCTCATACACTGCATTCAATCAATTTACAAATCCTGTTAGCTCTACTTTTAAACTATATCCTGAATCCAAACACTTCTTTCCATTCTGCAAACTGCCAACATCCTGGTTAGAGCCACCACCATCTCTTACTGGACAAAGGCAGTCACATCTTTCTACTCAGTTTCTCAGTATCCATTCCTACTTCATTACAATTTATTTTCCATAGAACAGCCAGATTTTAAAACATAAGCCCTCCTCTTTTCAAAACCCTCTAACGACCTCTTACCACACTTATAAAATCTGAAGACCTCAATATGGCCCCCAAGGCACTACAGAACCTGACCGCAGTTAATCTCGGGTCCCTCTCCTACATTCTCCCCTGGCTCGCTCTACCTCAGCCACATCTGCCAGTTTGACGAGGATGCTGTCTCTTCAGGCCTTTTGCACTTGCTGTCCCCTTTACCTGCAGAATTCCCCCCATTGAAGCCATACCTGATCATACAGCTACACACAACATACACTTCCTACATGTCAGTGTCTATCCCATTAGCCCACTGTATTTTTCCTCACCGTGTTAATTGCTACTCCACATTGGACATTTGTTTATTTAATGCTGTTGCTTCTATGAGATTGTAACCTTCACTAAAGCAGTGCCGTTGTTTGCTTCACTGCTCTAGCAGCACCCAGAGCAGATACTGAGCCTGTGTGCCCTCAGCAAATATTTGTTGAATGAAGAAATGAGCACGCTTTAACTTTCTAATAAAGTTGTATACAATTGTAAGCTCCTTTAGAAACTATATCTCATTTGTCACAGACACGCTAGGGGCTCAATAAATATTTTAGACTTAATAATTTAAAAGGCAACATTGAGTAGGCTTATATACTTCACTTTTTCTAACATTGCATTTATTTGCAGATGGCAGGTGTTCAATGGATGTGTCTTGAGCTTCAAATGCAAATTATTTTGGATCTGCAAATAATATGGGTTAACATATAGCTAATTTAGTTCCATTTTGTATACAGACATTAATTGGCTGTAATAACAACAGAACTTTCATAGAGTAGTTAATTGTTTTGAAAATTGACTGAAAAGTACAATTTATATAATCAAAACATAGATCCATGATTATCGCTTTTATAATAGATGTTTTAACACAATATCTGAATTGTGTAAATGTGTTTTTTTAGACCATGTTCCTAATAGCTTAAAGAAGTGTATTCAGAAATACTGGAGCAATTTATGTGTACTGAGCCTCTGTGCTAGGAACAGACAAGGACAGGTTCTAATGCTCTTGTCTTCAATACCTATTTGTGGAAGGGGCAAGGTTAGTTGAGTAGTAGAATTTTTTAAGGTCTTTCACAAGCTTATAAAAATTGAAGTTCAGTTTTTGTTTCCTTTTTCCTTTTTTTCTCAGTTTATCTTTGGGAGGTGGGGGAACTTCCTGGAGTGTAGGAGAGAAACAGGAGTGATTGCCTGATACCCATTGACTTCACTACTGTTATGCTTTTAGATATATTTGTATTTTTACTCCAAAACTGGCTCCCACCTGCAAATTCAGATACATGCATTTTGAGAGAAGCTAATTTTGAAAAGACACTGCAGATTAGAGAAACAAGTTGATTGTCCGGGAAGAGAACTGGATCAGGCTTCAGAAGATCGTAGTCCCAATTCAGGTATCTGACGCTTGACTGTGTAATTCAGGAAAGTGACGCATATTAGAGGGGAGTGGAACCTCAGAAACCTCTCAAACCAGACTATTCCTTTGATTGATAAGGAGCTGACACCCAAAGACATGGTGTGCAGAGCAAAGAATACAACGGAAGTTTCCTGATTCCTTGGCCCGTTCCTTTTCCATTATATAAGTATTTTCATTTGTAATTATATACATAATTACATATGTGATCATATATGTATATGTGCATGCATATTTAAAGTAATGCTGTATAAAACACATTAAGCAGAATTCCCTGAAATGAAGAATTACATACGACGCCAGCGCGTACGCCCGGGCTTTGCCCTTCGCGCTGCGACGGCGCCTGCCAGCGAGCGGCCCCGCGCCCGGCGGGGTGGGAGGAGCGCGCGCGGGCTTCCTCCGCGGGGCGCCGGAGTCGGAGGGGCGCGCGCGGGCTCGGCTCCGCCGGGCGCAGGACTCTGGGGCGGGGCGGCGGGCGGGACGGCGAGGGGGAGGCGGTGGCAGCCGGTGGACTTCTTTTCCCAGGAAGCGAGAGAGGGACTGGAGGCCCCCGGGGAGGCGCCTGTTGCCGGGCAACCGAGGACGCCGGCCTGCGCGGCCCGAGCCTCGCTGAGGACTGTGTGTCTGAAGCTGTCTCAGGAGGGTTCTCGGGGAGCCGCCCTGGTTTGTAGCTTTCCCAGCCCTCCCACTCCGGACTTGGTCTTTACCCAAATTGTTGGTCAAGTGAGGTTGGTTGCCTCTGGTGTCCCATCCCAGTCCGTGAATTCCAGACGGGAACAAGGTGGAGCATCCCTCTTGGTACATTGCAGGTACTCTTAAGTATAATCTCAACTTTTCGGGGAGTCATGGGGGCGGGGGCAATTACTCTGCTGTGTTTGAAATTAGGAATGATGCCAGGTTCAATTCAAATACTTGGGTTTGTAATCACTTGGTCTCCTGCGGGGGGCTTAGATATTAAATTGTATTTACAAATCTCTTTCCTCTCCTTGATTATGGACTGGTTTTGATCAATTTATTCTTTGCTTTCTACTATCTTCTGATTTGGTAAAAGCAACATTATAGTCACTAATGTCACTAGCCAAGAGAGAAGTGATGGTAATTAGAATTGGAAATAATCATCCTTAAAAAATGAGGGAAGGGGGAGGCGAGTTCTGTTCTTTTTGGTAGCTCTAAAGATAATATGGTAAGTTGGGGATCTGTTAGTCAGCAACATTCATTTCATGTTAGGAATAACATCTAGCGTCTTGGCAGCAGTTTGGGCGGAGACAAACCATTCGGAAGTGCTCTTCCCTCCTTCTCCCCCCATCCTCCCCCACCCTCAACACACCCCAGCTGGATGGTCAGTGTTTTAGGACAAAGACAACCCTTGGCATCCATTCCAAAGATGGGCTCACAGCCCATTTGTTTGAAATGCTGATTCTTTTGCCACCAAGTTTAGGTTTCCGGTGTTCTTTAGTCTCTGCGGCTAATTCCCTTCCCCTTCTTCTGACTATCACCTGTACCAGGAGGGGTGCAGAACTGGAAAGGGGGCTGAAACGTGTGAATACAGGGTCTGTAATAACTGGCAAATAATTTGGCAAAGTAAAATTCACTTTTCTGGGTCTCAGATTCCTCAGTGTGGAAATCCGAAGGTTGAGCTGTTCTCTCTCTGACACAGGGTATCGCTGAGCTGAGTGCTCTGTGCTGTGGGTCCTGGAGGCCCCCTATATGATGACGGGCCCTTTGAAGGCTCCCATATCTGAATGAACCATTTGTGTGCTAGTAATTGTAGTTTTGAAATAACTCATATCCGAATTGACTGAATTCACTTATTTAACAAATATTTAAGTTCCTACTATTTTCTAGGCTTTCTGCTAAGTGCTGAGATATAGGGTGAACAAAATGGTAGTCCTTCCTTTATGAGGCTTACAGTATAATGGTGAAGAAAAATAGTTACCGCTCATGCTATAAACATGTTATCTAATTGTTTGAAGACAATTTATATGTGGGCATTGTGATCATGTCATAATTATAGGTGCAGAGAAGTGAAACTGATATAAGAATATGTTTAAAATGTGTACAGCTATTACACATACTACGCATTAATTTATTGAGACTACACATTAATTTATTGATTGACTAAGTAAATATTTATTAAGTACCTGCTATTAATATAGCACGAGATACCAACATTATTAGGAGATGAAAAGAACTAATTACAGTGAAGCGTGATGACTGTCATGCCGGAGGAAGTCCAGGGACTAGGATAACCTGGACATTTGAGGGTTTAAATTTTGTTGTTTTTATTATTTCCAAATGCATTATAATGATTTAAAGTGACCTCTAGTGATTTTAAATGGCTGTAATGTTACTAAGGTATAAATAATTGTGACACTGATGTGTGGAGAAAATCCCTTAGCTGTTTGCTGAGCATCTGTGTCTCAGCTTGGGTTGTTGGCCACTAACCCTCATGACAAATAGAACAGCTCTTTTGATGTGGTTAAATGTAAACAACTACTCCCTCCCCCCATCCAAACCAAAAACAAGTTTAAATACTGGCTTCTTTGTGAAAGATATCCCTGAAAAGAAAGCAATAGGCTGACTACTGCTATAGGACTATTTTCAAATCCGATGATTTGTGATGTTTTCAGAACATGGTTACTGTTGGTTGGTAAGTCATCTTGACTTTGCTCTTATAGTAGAATTCCAGCTTAGAGCAAGGAGTTTGTAGGGGAGGGGCTGTGGAAATAGGGCGAAGGGAACTATATAGATAAGTTAGTAAGGAACTGAGTTATCGTTCCTTACTTCATTGAGTATAAAATAAAACTATGTTTTTATGATAATGAGGTGGCTGCCATGTATTGAATGTTAACCCTGTTCCACAGGGTAGAGGAGGATGAGAAAGGTGCTAACATTAAACTCATTTTAGAAATATTGGTTCAGAAAGATTAAAGTTCTTATCCAAGCTTACACTATGGGAAAGTGTCAGAAATGAGGATTTTAATGTCAGTCTATCTGACTCCAAGCTGATGCTATGCTGTGCTATCTTTCCTTAAAAAAAAAAAATTACTATTCGAATAAATCCAAGTCTAACAATAGAAAAAGAAGGTATGAATGAATCATTGGGCACAAATATATCCTTGGGAACATAAGGTCGAAGTATAAAATAAAATATACAAAATTTGGGAGGCTGGCCCAGTGGCATAGTGGTTAGTTGCACGCTTCGCCTCAGGAGCCTGGGTTCACAGGTTCGGATCCTGGGCACATACCTACGCCACTTGTCAGCCACACTGTGGTGGCATCCCACATACAAAACTGAGGAAGATTGGCACACATGTTAGCTCAGGGACAGCCTTCCTCACCAAAAAGAAATATATATATATACACACAAAATTTGGATGACTGAGATAGTCATGTGATTTTTGTTTTGTACATATTTGCAAGTTGCATATTTTCTTGCAAGCATTTTTACCTATCACTTCATAATTACTAATTGGACCATTCACTCCACTTTATTCTTTGTATTAGATACAGATTCTGTTTGCTAAAAATATTTTCATCAGCCTACTCTGGCAAAAATCAAAACTCATAAAATTTTAGGAAAAGAGTAAAGAAAGTAAATTTGTATTGCTTTGTGGTGGAGATGAGGTACGTGCATGAGTTTCCTTTTGCTGCTGTAAACAATTACCACAAACTTAGTGGTTTAAAACAAATTCATTATTTTATGGTTCTGGAAGCCAGAAGTACAAATGAGGCCTGCAGGGCTTAGAATCAAGATGTCCGCAGGGCTGGTGTCTTTGCAGACTCCGGGGGAGAATCCCTTCCTGGCCTCTTCCAGCTTCCAGAGACTGTTAGTGACCTCTCCCTGCGTTTGCAGAGCCAGCTCCATAGCATCTTCTCTCCTCTCTGACCTGTCCTCCATCCTTATGTCTTCTCTTTCTCAGTCTGACTGTCCTGCCTCCCTTTTATAAGGACCCGGGGGATTCATTGGGCCACCAGATACTCCAGGATAATGTCCACATTTGAAAATCCTTATCTTTTTATTTTATTTTATTTTTTTTAAAGATTGACCACCTGGGCTAACAACTGTTGCCAATTTTTTTTTTTCCTGCTTTATTTCCCAAACCCTCCCCCCGGGTACACAGTTGTATATCTTAGTTGCCGGTCTTCTAGTTGTGGGATGTGGGATGCTGCCTCAATGTGGCCTGACGAGCAGTGCCATGTCTGCGCCCAGGATCCGAACCCTGGGCCGCCGCAGCGGAGTGGGCAAACTTAACCACTTGGCCACGGAGCTGGCCCCTAAGATCCTTATCTTAATCATGTCTGAAAAGTCCTTTTTGCCATGTAAGGCAGCATATTCACAGGGCCTGGTAATTACAACATGGACATCTTTGGGGGGCCGTCCTTCCCACCAGTATCTGCCCCACAACTGTTGCCTCACGTAATGTAATTGCCTCACAGAAAGTTGATTTTGTTGAAAGGAGTACAAGTGATTAACCACCTCATTTCTTTCCATGTAGTATTATTATGTAATTTGCATGGCTTATTTAAAATTAGAGTAATAATTTTCATTTTATGTTTATTTTACCTTTTTCACAGTATCCTGCATGATAAATACGTGAACTTTAATGGAGTTAGAGGTTAAAGGAATTGCTGCTTCTCCAAGTCAAACTCAGCCATTCTCTGGAAGAAAGAAGCCACTACGAGTATGTATGCTATATGATTTTCCCCTTGTAGGATAATTCGTTAAATAATTTTCTGATTCCTTTCTTCGTGTTTTTATGGCTACTTATACTCCCAAATATTTAGGATCAATATTTCCTAGACTTGAATAATTGAAGCACCAAAATTGAAGATAATTATTACTTAAAAATTGGTCACTACTTGAATTAGCTTTATTTTTTTAAATGAAGCTTATTGTTTCTTCTTATTATTAAAAAACATCTGTATGTCGGCAGAAAATATAAAAAAGAAAAATAGAAGAAGAAAATATCAGTATGCATTTTGTGTTAGCTAGATAGGAAGAGAATCTGGGCTTCTATTATTAGGACTTTTATTCTTCTCAGCCTTCATAATGTCACTGTTGTGTTTATCATTGATAATTAAGTGCAAGTTTAAAGCTACTTTGTTCCTGTATCCACCACAGGATTGGGTAAATAAAAAATTTAGTTTAGAAACATAAAAATGATGTGTATTTCCTTGCTATTCTTATTATTTCAAATACTGAATGCCTATTGCTTATCAGTGACCATGATATGTGTTTCAATTATTCGTATCACTTAATTCTTACAACAAACCTTTGAGGTGGGTATTCTTATTACCCTGCTTTAAGATAGGGAAGAACTAGAGATTCAGTGACTTGTCAGGATTTTGAACTCTGGTTCTGACTTCAAGATCTGTGCGCCTTACTCTGTCTTCAACCATCTCCCTTTGTATGGATCAGTTAGTGCCTTGGGGTTCCTGGTCGCAGTATTATGGGTTAAATCCGGACTATTTGGTGATTTGAATCAAAGCAGCCCTTCCTGCTGGTCAGAATGTCAAGGACAGTGTTGCCGCCTTTCCTGCTGATTGTTTGGTTATCACGCTGTGGATGCTTCAGCTTTTCTCCTGGTTGTTAGGAAAACCTCAAGGTTTAAGTCCTTAAAAAAATGATTTCTAAAATTACCTTTTTCTGCCAAAATCGTATCTTTCTTTAGGTCTTAATGCCTTCGTCTCTGTATTAGGAAGGTCCAGCTAGTGGTAGAGTTAGGGAAAAAGTTTATGCTTATCTTAGAACCCTTGTTTCTTAAGAAAACAACAATCCCAGATATCAGGTTATCATCTCTTAGAGTTTGTCAGCAAAGTATCGATATCATAGCTATCAGCTGCCATTTCTGGAGTCTTCTAACAGCTAGAATTAAAAGTGAGAAATAATATGCAAACTTTTTAAAAAATGATACTTAATGCTTTAAATGTCATTATAAACACCAACAACGATAAATACAGGTGGGAGATAAGAATATAAAAAGTTCTTCAGTTCCACTGATAAGGGGATGAAAATTAACATAATGATATTCTTTTATGTGTCTATTAAATTAGGGGAAAAATGTAATATTGAGAGTATTCAGAACTAGAGTTGGTGCATTGTAAATTGGTACCACATTTTTGGAAACGAGATTGGCAGTGTGTATTGAGCTACAAAAGTGTTCAAATTATTTGATGCAAAAAATTTCATACCTGGTAATATGTCCTAAGGAAACAATTCAAAATATAGAAAATGCCAAATGAAAAGAAAGATATTTTTTGAAGTGTGTTTTTTAATAGCGCAAAATATATTGAAAAATATGTAGCAATTGAGAAATATTAGATAAATTAACGTACAACTTTTAGATGGAATATTATGTAGACATAAAAATGATGATTTTAGGGGCCAGCCAGGTGGTGTAGTGGTTAAATTTGCGTGCTCCAATTTGGTGGCCCATGGGGTCACAGGCCTGGATCCCAGATGTGGACCTATGCACCACTGGTCGTGCCATTCTGTGGCAGCGTCCCACATACAAAATAGAGGAAAATTACCATAGATGTTAGCTCAGCGACAATCTTCCTCACCAAAAAAGTAAAAAAATAAAAAAGATGATTTTAAGGAGTAGCATAGAAATAGCTTATAATAAAAGGTGAAAAAGACAGTATATATGTCAGTATAAATTTGTCTAAACTTATAAAATGTACAACACCAAGAGTGAACCCTAACATAATCTATGGATTTTGGATGATAATGATGTACAGTGTAGATTCATCAGTTCTAACAAATGTATCACTCTTGTGGGGGATTTTGATAATGGGGGAGGCTATGCATGTGTGGGATCAGGGGCTGTATGGGAAATCTTTGTGCCTTCCACTCAGTTTTGCTGTGAACCTAAAACTGTTCTAAAAAATAAAGTCTATTTTAAAAGGTGTATTTTAAATAAAGTCTTTTTTTTTTTTTTTTTTTTTTTTTTTGCTGAGGGAGATTCACCCTGAGCTAAAATCTGTGCCAGTCTTCCTCTATTTTGTATGTGGGTCACCACCACAGCATGGCCACCAACCAGTGGTGTAGGTCCATGTCCGGGAGCCAAACCTGGACTGCCAAAAGTGGAGCACACCAAACTTAACCACTAGGCCATGGGGCTGACCCCTAAAGTCTATTTTTTTTAAATGAGAGGATACAGAAATATCTAACTTTTTAAATAAAGGGCCAGGTAGTAAATATTTTTGGCTTCATGGGCTGTGTGGTCTCTGTTCCAACCACTCAACTCTGCTGTTGTCGTGAGAACATATAGACAGTTTGTAAAACAGATGAATATGGCTATGTTCCAATAAAACTTTATTTACAAAAACAGAGCTGGGTCATAGTTTGCTGACCCCCAGCCTAGGGATTTGTAAACTAATTTGTCTATTCTGGATTGGCTAACACAGTTTTGTTGGAATTAGACAAGAAAAGTAAATGCCATTCTAAAATATTTATGCCTATGACTTCAGAAGACCGTCTATAGGTCTATTAAAACACTTTCTGGGGATAATAATGATGATGATCATGATGACTATGACAACTACAAGTATATTCTATTTAGGTTTTCTCCCTAAAGTTAGATGAGGTCATAATGTTCCCCAAAAGCAATTAAGAAAATCTTTGATGGATAATGGAAGTATGCTGCTATATTAGGCTACATTTTATATATATACACACACACACACACAAACATAAAAAATTATATTTTATTTTATCAATTTAATATAATTAATAAATTATATTTATTTTTATTTTATTATATATAATAAATATATATATTTAAATTTAAATGATCATCTTGGATTTTACATTGCTATATTTTAATTATTTATTAGGATAGTATCTAAAACAACGCCGTATTAAATTTGATTCTGAGCTGAGTTTGTTTTCTCTTACTCTTATGGTCAGAGTGATGAAGCTCAGTCTTGAATATAATTTCTGTACCTGCTGTCAGTATCACAAAAATGACCAGTTAGATAACATTTCAGAAGTAAGCTGTAAGTGCTGGTGAGTGAGTTATTTCCTGCTTTTATTTATTTGAACTTTCCCTAAGATTCATACATATTTCTCATTCCATGGTGACTAAGCTCACTGTAATTTTCAAGTCTTTGCACAATTTTTTGGCATTAATATTGAACATTTACAAACATATACGTGTATATATTTGTCGCTTCCTTGCTGAAATCCTGCACCACCTGCCCTCCCATTACCTTTAGGGCAAAGTCCAGGTTCCTCAACCTGTGTTATAGTGTAACAGCTCTGACCTCTACCTCCTCACACTCAGGATTTCAGCCCTTTCCGACAGCTGACTCTTGTCTGTTTGTCCGTGCCGCACAAATTGTTCCTCCTGGCTGAAGCGATTTTCTCCCTTCTCTCTTGATCTGGCTAACTCCTACTCATCCTTCAGAGCTTCATTTAAAGGTTACTTTTTCGTTTTGAAAAACCTCCTCAATTTCCTAGACTAGGTTGGGTACATGCTCTGTGCAGCTGCTCTGTCACGGCACGTGTTTTCTGCATTAGTATTTGCAGGAATGTCTTCCCCAGCAGACAGAGTGCTCTGAGGGCAAGAATTACCTCTGTTGCTAATCATCCTGTCTCATGTCTCAGGCACAGTAAGGAGGGCTTAATAAATACTTCTTATATAAAGTGTACTGAGAAAAATTGTAATTAGCCTTATTGCATTGACGCACTGCTTGTCTTTTAAGGTATAAATACGGGGTAATACGGGATATATGCACACTGATTCTTTTTTTTTTTAATTAAAGCAAGGATGGACTTCGAGATCATGGGCAATCCAGAATCCTTGCCTACCTGTGTAAGTCACATTTCTTCACCTTTGAGCAGTATAATGGGCAAATATTTATAATACATTGAGAAGCATGAAAAGAAAGCAAAATGATATATGTAGCTATGATTGTGAACCACAGAAAAAATTTTATGCATGTGGATGGCCTGCAAATGACCCTGCTAAAATTAAAGCTGCTCTTGTGATAGGATGGTCGGACTAAGGGAAATATGTCTCTTGTTTTTGTTTTTTTTTCTGTTTTATCTCCTCAAACTGCCCCCGTACACAGTTGTATATCTTAGTTGCAGGTCCTTCTAGTTGTGGGATGTGGGATGCCGCCACAACGTGGCCTGACGAGCGGTGCCATGTCCGCGCCCAGGATCCGAACCCTGGGCCGCCACAGCAGAGCACGTGAACTTAACCACTCGGCCACGGAGCCGGCCCGTGTCTCTTGTTTTTTAATTTTCTTTAATATTATTTTTATATTATCTTGAAAGAGTTAAAATGTTGTTTTATTTAGAAAATTCAGCTACATGCATTCATTAAACAAATATATGAAATCTTGCATTTTATAATTGGGATAGTCTAAATGAACTTAACGTGGGTATATCTGTGCTTCGATCTTGTCTTGAGGAATATGACAATTTTATCAATCTTACTAAAAGGATTTTATTTTGGGACTAGAATATATTAATTTATGTTTTATATTTTACATTTTTGCCTTTTAAAATTTGGAAGGATGTGATTTTTGTATTGTTTTAAGTATGTTAGACTTACAAGATTTCTTGAAAATAGAAATTAAAAACTATAATTTATAAGGCTGAACTGTATAAAGTCGACATTTTTACAGATTGAAAATGGGCAAATGTCAGCAATTTCCTATGGTTCCACATAATAGACCCCTGCATGCTCCTCTAGACAAAGAGTCAAGCTAGGTACACATGCTGTGTACAAGGTACTGAGGGTGTGAGGACAGTCAGTTGGGTGCTGATGGATGTTTAATAAATTTTACTTGGGAATTATAAATAAAATTAGGTATATTTTAACTTGATTATAAATTTTACATGAAAATATCAACCAAGATGAATGTTGTTGTAGAGTGAAGTGATTTCTTTGCTGAATCACGTAATAGTTTTGAATAGTGAAACAATATTTCCTCAGTGTTTGTCACGCACAACGTGCCCCTTACAGACATGATGCACTTTCAGTTTCATAGGCATATTAACGTTTGCTCCACCATTCTTTCAAGTCTCAGCAATCAACAGAGTAACATATCAAGTCCTGCCTCATAGCACTGGTTCATTCCTGTGCGAAGGGCCCACTGTGGCAATTTCAGGCTCTCCATGTGGTCTCAGAGCTCTGAGTTGGAGAGGGATGTGCACCCTTGTGTTACCCCATGCTACGGTAGATAGAAGGAACCTCCAGAACACAGGTGACAGCAAAGCATAGTAAAACCATTAAGAAGTGATGACTTTTCAGTATTTATTACCTTTGTTTTTAATATAATGTACTTAATTGTGTTTATATAATTTTATTTTTAATAATTCTTTGGTAACAACCAGCTCAAAAAATTACTGAACATTTAAGAAAAGCCTGTCACAGCTGCTGGGAGCCAGCTCACCAATGGCTTCAGTGTACCTGTTTATATAAGATGGAGTGTATATGGTTTGCAACTTTTAAAGTCTTATTTTTAAAAGTTACGGGATGCATAGATTATTTCTTTCAGGGTCCCACGACTTGATTTGGCAAGCCTTATTGACTCTGCTGATGAGGTAATTTTTACTTGGTATTTAATATGATAAACATTTGAACACAACATTACAGCCAGCATATAATTGTCATTTAATTTTATTTTCAGGATGCTTTTTCATATGTTCCACTTAGTACAGCACATATTTATTTTAACCCACCAAATTCGTCTGCTTTTGGTTGGGTCACACCATGTCACATTCCATGTACTCAGCATCGTCTAGGTGAGCTGGTTAGTATTTATTTCTCCTTACCAACTTTCAGGATTATAGTATGTATTTTAGCGTTGTACTTAATCCAGAAATGTCATTATGTTCAGTCTATGCTTTATCCAGTGTAAGTATTTTATATATTAACATCACAAACAATAATATTGGTGGAATAATTTTACTTTGTTTTACGTTTTTCCTCATGTAAGAATGGTATTTTTAAAATATCTTATAAAATTGGTCAAGTACAGGTTTATACTAATAGGCAGTCCAGGGATTAAAACTTATGGCAGAATATTAGATAAGATCTTGCTGGCTTAGCCATATAAAATTGGTCTCTTGGAAACTGACTCATAATTTAGGCTAGTAGGATGCTGTGGAGAAGTAAGTAACTATTCTTATTCCAAGATGCCTCCTCGGGACATATTTATACCTCAAACGATATTCAGTGTCTTATTCCACATTATAAATACAAGTTCTAACCAGTATCCTGTGAGCAGCGCTTGCTTTTCTGTCTTTGTTAGTCTTTGTCCTGTAGCGGGCCGTGTGCCCGGTCTCCTCAGTTTCATTTTGGGTAAATTGCGGGAATAGGACCCCGGTCTGGACCGTGCTGCAGTTTTCACCCTGAAGCTTTGCATCGCCCTTCCCTCTGGATACAGACTGTGCTGTACTCCTTTTGGGGCACCTGTCTCTCTCTGGTGCGTGTGTTTGCTTACTGTGCTGGTTAGGTTTCTCTTATCCACTGGCTGTGTTATCTCTTGTCCCAAGGAAATGTGGCAGGGGACCAAATAAAACCACAAGGTAGAATATCCCAATATTCTAGAAATGGCAACGAGTGCTTCTCAGTATTAGTCTCTTCAATTCCTATGACTATTATAGAAGAAATGGTTGACAGTGGAGTTTTTCTGGAGCAGGAAAAAAAAAAAGCCTATCTAAAATTCTTAAGAAGAAAGAAAAGCCATTTTTTCTCCTCTCAATTTGTTTTAGAACCAGGACTGACTTTCAGCGGAGAACAAGAGACAGACTCGCTGGTCTTGAAGGCCGGTAACCATTCTGAGCAGTTCTGTGAGCTCTGATTGCTCAGAGATGTTGTACCAGCTAAATGTTTTAAATATCACCTCTGTTTAGAACATAGGTAATAACGGTCTCTGCCTTGGGCATAATAATGCTAAGGTAAATGATAAGTCTGATAATGTTAATAAGGAAAGTTAATAATAATTTTGTTTTTTTTCTGGTGGATAGCATACTTTTTCTTTTTACTTCCAGGAGCAGGACGTAATTCCTGAAAACTTGCCAGCCCCAACAGACAAATATAAACTAAAATATCAGCAATACGAAACTGAAATGAAAGAGGCATATAAACAGTATAGTCAGAGAAAAGCAGAAAAGGCAAAATCAAATGTCACACATCAGCAGTCTCCAAGGAAGAGGATCAATGACGAGGTGATGTATGAGGCTTCACAGAGTTCTGATAAAGTTGAAAGCAAATAGGGCGTGTGTTATGGAAACGTCTTTTTGTCTGATATGGCTTGCTATGGGTCAGAGTAAGCGTAATAGCTGACGTTTCTGTCTGTGTGCCAGGGACGGTTTTAAGTATTTTGCTTACATTAACTAGTTTTTCTTCACCACAACCCTAAAGGGTTATTATCACCATTTTCAGATGTGAAAACTAGCCACGTGACCTGGCCAGCTTTTCTCTGTTAGAAGCTGTGCACTTGCCCTGGGATTGGAAATAAGACAGTGCTATATATCTGTTTTTGATGTAACTGTCTTGAACTCTGTTGCTCTTATGGTCTACTTTTTAAAGTTGAAAAGTGATTTCAGACTTTATAGTGACCCTGTTTTATTCTAAAACTGTCATCACTCCATGATTGTCTTCTGCCTCATTTTAGATGTTTTTTTAACATCATGAATTATAAAATTGTTATGCTTTTATTTAATATTAATTACATGTAAATTCGCTATTCATGAATATAAGAGCAAAGAAAACATAGTAAATTTAATGGCTTTCCATAAGCATACAGGAAAGGCCAATCTTGAATTTTGGAAACTTTTGAAAGGTTTGAAAACAGTTTGTGATACTTCTGGCTGTAAAGAAGAGAGCACTTGGATGCAATTCTTAAGTCAGTTAACTTTTAGTAAGAATAATGTGTTTTCAGGTAAGTTTGACGGTTGTATTTGCTTAGCATTTTCCTGTAGGAAAAAAAAGAGAGAAAAGTAGATGTGGCACATCGCTGCTTTTCCTATCCCTGTGGGAACTGTCTAGAAATAACTGAGTCACATGGTGTTTAGCTGAAAGAGTAACAAAAGCTATGGGATTATTTGGTCTCTTATCATCAAACAGATTTCCCAGATCCAAATGGATGCACACAAATGTAATATTCTAGTATCTTTGATTCAAGCTAGGCAGGGTACTTTCACAGCCCTGCAGCATCTGGCCGTGTATTATCTGCAGGACCTACCATGTGATATTTAGATCATTGCAATAATGTCAGAAAAATAGAATGAGGGTTTCTGAAAGCACATGCTTTATTTGCTGTGGCAAAATCATTCAAAATATTTTTAAAGTGAAACTTTGATTTCCTAAAACACAAGTTCAAATGAGGACATTTGTTTACTTTTGGTTTAAGAGAGGAACAAATCTTGTTTGAAAATCTTCCCATATGATTGTAAATATTTACAAAGTATCAATAAAGAATTTTATAAATAGAAGCCAATATGTGTGTATTTTCTTCTGGAAAAGATCCTGTTTTCCTTCTTTGATTTTTTTAACCTACATATTAAAATTTTAATATGCTCTCGATAGTCTTGCAAAAAGCCCTGGTTTGTATATAGTCTCTATATAATAATCTTGTGCTTAAGGGGTTTGAGCAACTTATTTGCTGACTTTTTAGATGTATATCATTATGAGAAACAACGCTGCCATTAGAAATCCTATTACTGTCACATCAGTTAACACTGGAATAGGAACCTCTGGAAGGAGAAGAGGTCCCTGATACTAGAAATGCAAAGCAGGGAGCGACATGCACCTTGATTCTATTTACTGATAAAAGCTACAGTTAAATATATTTAGGATCCAGGACAATAACTAAAAGCCATAGTTGCTAGTTAATTGGGCTGATACATCAGTCAACTGATAATGTCAAATACGAAAATAAAAGTGGCATCTGCTTGATTCTAATGGCAAATTTTCTTTGTTGAATTTCCTTCTGTTTAGTATAGAGAGATGATGGATCTCTTGGCAAATTGTTTTAGTACCTAAAAGTTAACCTTATTTGTGTGTGTGTATATGTATTTAAATAATGAAACATTTGTAAATAAAACATGAAAATCATTAAACTTCGGTTTTACAGGAAATATGAATTCCTTAATTGTACTTATTATTAATCATTCCAGATATATTCTTTTTCACCAATTCTATAAAAAGACAAAATACCTTTTGGTTTTAGAAATTATCACCCTAAATTTATTTGCTCATTGTTTATTCTTTCAAACAAATAGGTATTGAATGTTTAACTATATGCAAGGTTTTCTTCCAGGTACTGATGATAAGTCAGTGAATAAAACACAAAAGTTTATACCCTTACAGGACATTTATCCTAAAGGAGTTAGCAAGGAAAACAAAAAATCAATCAATTGATCAATTAACTCGTCTGGTTTGACGAATGGTGTAGATTGAAGGGAACTGGGAAGGGCTGGAGGGTGGGCAGCAGTGTGTATAGGGTCCCTGGGGAAGATCTTTTCCATTAGGTAGTGTTTTAGCGCACATCTGAAAGCGGGGAGAAGCTAGCCAGTCAGGAGAAACTCTGTCATGAAGCAGGAGTAGGCATGAAGTATTTAAGAAATATCAAGAAGAACAGCGTGGTGAGAGGAGGGAGAGCAAGGGAGAGATGAGAAGAGATTGGGCAGAGAGGAAAAGGGAGGCTGGGAAACAGAACAGGGAGGCCTTATAAACCACGGCAGGCCTTTGCCTTTTATTCTGAGGCAGAAAACTACTTTGTTCTGTTGAGAAAAGGGTAACACGGGAGGCAGGAAGCCCTTTGAGGGGGCTCTCACAGTATGCAATCTAGGGAAGAGATGAGGACGCTGGCTTGGACCCAGGTGGTAACAGCACACTTGGATAAGAAGTGGTCATGATGAGAAGCCACGTTCTGGATAGATTCTGAAGGTGGGGCTGAGAATGTTTGCTAATGGATTGGTTGTAGGCATGGGAGAAAGGGAAGATGAAGAATGCCTCTAAAGCTGTTGGCCTGAGCAATTGAAAGGGTGGTCTTGCCATTAACTGGAGTGGGGAAGACCACAAGGAAGTCTGGTTTGGGGAGTTTAAATTGGAAATACCAGTGGGAATGTCACTGTTTCCCTTTTTGTAAAAGGTTAGAAACAAGCCGAAACAAAATAAAATGCTTTTGAAAGTTTCTTCCAACCTACAGCATAATATAGACAGCCCTGGTTGTTCAGTGGTTAAGACCTGGTGCTCTTACCGCTGCGGCCTGGGTTCATGTCCCAGTCAGGGCATCGCACAACCCATCTGTCGGGTTGTTGTATTGTGGCGGCTGTGTTACTGTGATGCGGAAAGCTCTGCCACCAGGATTTCAAATACTGGCAAGGTCACCCATAGTGGACAGGTTTCAGCAGCGCTTCCAGACTAAGATAGACTAAGAAGGAGGACATGGCCACCCACTTCCAAAAAAATTGGCCATAAAGCCCATGAATAGCAGCGCAGTGTTGTCTGATAGAGCCCTGAAAGATGAGAGGACCAGGCAGGGTTCCACTCTGCTGTCCAGGGTCGCTAGGAGTCAGAATCCACTGACAACACTAACAACAGATGCATAATGCAGAGCTTGGCTTATACTTAAACATATCAATCTGTTTAACATACCTTATATAATGCTAAACATCTTTTTGGTGCTTGTTAGATCACTATTTAGGGAAAACAAATATATTAGTGGGTAAATAAAATTATAAGGTATCTTCATAAATTCATTTCCCAGTAGTAAACGTGTACTTAAGATTCACTGTTGATTTGCTGAGTAAATATTTATCAAGTGCTCACGATGCATGGTCTTGTTCTGGCACCAGGGATACTGCAATATAAATGTCAGACCAGGTTCCTGCCCTCATGGAACTTATAGCAGGAAGCCAGGCAACACATCTTAAACATATGTATCATAAAATTCATGTAGAAATTCAAAAGTCGTGAAGACAGAGCAGAGTATGAAGATGGAGTGTGACCTTTTAAGGAAGATCTGATGTAAGAACAAGCCTTTGGGAAAAAAGCTATTGAAACCTATTAAATTTATTTATTTATTTGATAACATTGATTTATAACATTATGTAAATTTCAGGTGTACATCATTACATATTTTGTTTTCTGTGTAGGTTACGTCATGTTCACCACCCAAAGACCAATCACAATCCATCACCGCACACATGTGCCTAATCAGCCTTTCTCCTCTTCCCTCCCCCTGCCCCTCTGGTAACTACCAGTCCAATCTCTGTTTCCCTGTGTTTGTTTGTTTGTTGTTTTTATCTTCTGTTTATGAGTGAGATGATATGGAATTTGACTTTCTCCCTCTGACATTTAACTTAGCATAGTACTCTCAAGGTTCATCCATATTGTCGTAAATGGCCAGATTTCATCATTTCTTTTGGCTGAGTAGTATTCTATTGTGTATATATACCACATCTTCTTTATCCATTTGTCCATGATGGGCACCTAGGTTGCTGCCAAGTCTTAGCTACTGTGAATAATGCTACGATGAACATAGGGGTGCATGTATCTTTATGCATTCATGTTTTCATGTTCTTTGACTAAATATCCAGCAGTGGAATAGCTGGATTATATGCTAGATCTATTCTTAATTCTTTGAGGAATCTCCATAAGGTTTTCCATGGTGGCTGTACCAGTTTGCACTCCCACCAGCAGTGTATGAGGGTTCTCTCTACATCCTCTCCAACACTTATTGTTTCCTGTCTTGTTAATTATAGCCATTCTGATGGGAGTGAGGTGATATCTCATTGTAGTTTTGATTAGCATTTCTCTGATAGCTAATGAGTTGAGCATCTTTTCATGTGCCTGTTGGCCATCTGTATATCTTCTTTGGAGAAATGTCTATTGAGATCTTTTGTCCATTTTTTAATGGGGTTATTAGTTTTTTTCTTCTTGAGATGTATGAGTTCTTCGTATATTTTGGATAGTAACCCCTTATCAGATATATGGTTTGCAAATATCTTCTCCAAATTGTTCGGTTATCTTTTCGTTTTGTTGATGGTTTTCTTTGCTGTGCAGAAGTTTTTTAGTTTGATGTAGACCCATTTGTTTATTTTTTCTATTATTTCCCTTGCCCAGCCAGACATGGTACTTGAAAATATGCTGCTAAGACCGATGTCGAAGAGTGTACTGCCTATGTTTTCTTCCAGAAGTTTAATGGTTCTGGGTCTTGCATTCAAGTCTTTAATCCATTTTGAGTTGATTTTTGTGCATGGTGTAAGATAATGGTCTGCTTTCATTGTTTTGCATGTGGCTGTCCAGTTCTCTCAACACCATTTATTGAAGAGAGTTTCCTTTCTCCATTGTATCTTTTCAGCTCCCTTGTCAAAAATTAGCTGAACATAGATGTGTGGGTTTATTTCTGGGCTCTTGATTCTGTTCCATTGATCTGTGTGTCTGTTTTTGTGCCAGTACTATGCTGTTTTGGTTACTATGGCTTTGTAGTAGATTTTGAGAGCAGGTAGTGTGATACCTCTAGCTTTGTTCTTTTTTCTTAGGATTCCATTAGCTATTCAGGGTCTTTTGTTGTTCCATATAAATTTTAGGATTCTTTGTTCTATTTCTGTGAAAAATGTTGTTGAGACTTTGATAGAGATGGCAATGAATCTGTAGATTGTCTTAGGAAGTGTGGACATTTTAACTATGTTGAATCCAAAAGCATGGAATATCTTTTCATTTCTTTGTGTCTTCTTTAATTTCTTTTAACAATGTTTTATAGTTTTCAGTGTACAGATCTTTCACCTCTTTGGTTAATCTTATTCCTAGGTATTTTTTCTTTTTGTTGCAATTGTAAGTGGGATTTTATTCTTAATTTCTCTTTCTGCTACTTTGTTAGTGTATAGAAACACAACTGAATTTTGTATGTTGACTTTGTGTCCTGCAACTTGACCATATTAATTTATTATTTCTAAAAGATTTTTAGTGGATTCTTTAGGGTTTTCTGTATATAAAATCATGTCATCTGCAAATATTGACAGTTTCACTTCTTCCTTTCCAATTTGGATCCCTTTTATTTGTTTTTCTTGACTGATAGCTTTGGCTAAGACTTCCAATACTATGTTAAATAAGAGTGGTGAAAGTGGGCATGCTTATCTGGTTCCTGTTCTTAGAGGGATAGCTTTCAGTTTTTCTCCATTGAGAATGATACTTGCAATGGGTTTGTCACATGTGGCCTTTATTATGTTGAGGTACTTTCCTTTTATTCCTATTTTATTCAGAGTTTTTATCATAAATGGATGCTGTATCTTGTCGAATGCTTTTTCTGTGTCTATTGAGATGATCATGTGATTTTTATTCTTCATTTTGTTAATGTAGTGTATCACATTGATTTGTGGATATTGAACCATCCCTGCATCCCTGGAATAAATCCCACTTGATCATGGTGTATGAGCTTTTTGATGTATTGTTGTATTTGGTTTGCTAGTATTTAGTGGAGGATTTTTGCATTGATGTTCATCAGTGATATTGGCCTGTAATTTTCTTTTGTTGCATTGTCCTTGTCTGGTTTTGGTATCAGGTTGATGTTGGCTTCGTAGAAGGAGTTAGGAAGCCTCCTCTCCTCTTCAATTTTTTGCAACAGATTGAGAAGGATAGATATTAAGTCTTCTTTGAATGTTTGGTAGAATTCACCAGGGAAGCTGTCTGGTCCTGGACTTTCAGTTTGGGGGAGGTTTTTGATTACTGTTTTGATCTCCTTACTGGTGAGTTGTCTATTCAACTTCTCGATTTCTTCTTGATTCAGTTTTGGCAGGTTGTATGTTTCTAAGAATTTATCCATTTCTTCTAGATTATCCAATTTGTTGGAATATAGCTTTTGATAGTATTCTGATATGATCATATGTATTTCTGAGGTGTCCATTGTAATTTCTCCTCTTTCATTTCTGATTTTATTTATTTGAGCCATCTCTCCTTTTTTCTTGGGGACTCTATCTAAAGGTTTGTCAATTCTGTTTATCTTTTCAGAGAACCAGCTCTTGGTTTCATTAATTTTTTCTATTGTATTTTTAGTCTCCATTTCATTTATTTCTGCTCTGATTTTTATTATTTTTTTCCTTCTACTTATTTTGGGCTTGGTTCTTTTTCCAGTTCCTTTAGGTGCACTGTTAGATTATTTGGGATTTTTCTTGTTTGTTGAGATAGGTCTGAATTGCTATAAACTTCCCTCTTAGAACTGCTTTTGCTGTATCCCATAGATTTTGGCATGTCATATTTTCATTTTCATTTGTCTCCAGGTATTTTTTGATTTATTCTTTGATTTCTTCATTGACCCAATTGTTGTTCAGTACCATTTTGTTTAATCTCAACATTTTTGTGGATTTTCCAGTTTTCTTCCTGTAGTTGATTTCTAGTTTCATACTTTTGTGGTCAGAAAAGATGCATGGTATTATTTCAATCTTCTTAAATTTGTTGAGACTTGTTTTGTGGCCTAATACGTGACCGATCCTGGAGAATGTTCCATGTGCATTAAAAAAGAATGTGTATTGTTTTTGGATGGAATGTTCTATATATATCTACCAAGTCCATCTGGTCTAGTGTGTCATTTAAGCCCAATGTTTCCTTATTGATCTTCTGTTGGATATCTATCCATTAGTGTAAGTGGAGTGTTAAAGTCCCCTACTATTATTGTGTTACTGTATATTTCTCCTTTTATGTCTGTTAATAATTGTTTTATGTATTAAGTTCTCCTATGTTGGGTGCATAGATATTTACAAGTGTTATATCCTCCTGTTGGAATCTTCACTTTATCATTATGTAGTGCTCTTGTCTGTTGTTACAGTTTTTGTTTTAAAGTCTATTTTGTCTCATATAAGTATTACTACCCCAGCTTTATTTCCTTTTCAATTTGTGTGGAGTATCTTTTTCCATCCTTTCACTTTCAGTTTGTGAGTGTCTTTAGGTCTGAAGTGTGTCTCTTGTATACAGCATATATATGGGTCTTGTTTTTTTATCCAATCAGCCAGCCTATGCTTTTTGATTGGAACATTTAGTCCATTGATGTTTAAAGTAGCTATTGATAAATATGTACTTATTGCCATTTTCTTACTTTTTTTCTGGTTGTTTTAGTAGTTCTTCTCTGTTCCTTCCTTTTTCTCTTGCTCTCTTCCCTTCTGGTTTATGGCTTTCTTCAGTGTTATGTTTGGGTTCCTTTCTCTTAATTATTTCTGTATTTATTATAGGTTTCTCGTTTTTGATTATCATGAGGTTCATATATAATAATCTGCATATATAGCAATCTGTATTGAGTTGAAGCTGTCTTTAGTTTGACCTCTTTCTAAAAGCTCTGCTCTTTTACTCCCCTCCTCCAACATTTTATGTTTTTGATACCATATCTAACCTTTTATTTTTTGTGTGTGTATCCATTACCCTCTCATCATTAAAATAGGTAATTTTCATACTTTTGTCTTTTGACCTTCATGTTGTCTTCATAGGTGGTTGATCTGCTACCTTTACTGTATTTTTACCTTTAACAGTGATTTCATTGCCTTTTTTTTTGGATAATTTTTTAAATTCCTACTTGTGGTCTTCTCTTTCCCACTTAAGTCCCTTTGGCATTTCTTATAAGGCTGATTTCTTGGTGATAAACTCCTTTAGTTTTTGCTTGTCTGGGAAACTCTTTATCTCTCCTTCCCTTCTGAGTGATAACCTTTCCAAGTAGAGTATTCTTGGCTGTAGGTTTTTTCCTTTTAACTCTTTAAGTATATCATGCCACTCCCTTCTAACAAGTAGGGTTTTTGCCAGAAGTCCGCTGAGCCTTATGAGGTTTCCTTTGTATGTCACTTGTTGCCCTACTCTCCTGGATTTTAGGATTCTCTCTTTATCTTTAATTTTGGACATTTTAATTATAATGTGTCTTGGTGTAGGCCTCTTTAGGTTTATCTTGTTTGGTGCTCTCTGTGCTTCCTGTACCTGGTTGTTGTTTCCTTCCTTAGGTTAGGAAAGTTTTCAGCTGTTATTTCTTCAGATAGATTCTCTGCCCCTTTGTCTCCCTCTTCTCCTTCTGGGACACCTATAATACAAATGTTAGTGCACTTGATGTAGTCCCAGATTTCCCTTGGACTGTTCTTGTTCTTTTTAATCTTTTTTCTTTTATCTGTTCAGCTTGGGTGATTTCCTCTAGTCTTTCATCCAGCTTGCTGCTCCGTTCTTCTGTATCATTTACTCTGCTATTGAGTCCCTCTAGGGAGTTTTTCATTTCCAGTATTGTATTCTTCATTTCTGACTGATTCTTTTATATGTTCCAGTTCTTTGTTGACATACTCACTTTGTCATCCATTCTTCTCCCAAGATCAGCGAGCATCCTTATGACTTTTTGTTTGAACTCTTTCTCAGGTAGATTGCTTATTTCTGTTTCATTTAGTTCTTTTTCTAGGGTTTTGTCCTGTTCCCTTGCATGTAATGTATTCCTTTGCCTCTTCATTTTGTCTCTTTCTCTGTGCTTATATCTATGTAGTAGGTGGGTCAGCTGTGTCTCCTTATCTTGGAGAAGTGGCCTTATGTAAGAGATGCCTTGCCTTTTGAGGCCCAGCTGTGTGCTTCCCTCCTGTCACCATTCCAACTGTTCCAGGGGTGTCCCCTGTGTGGGCTCCATGTGTCCTTCTCTTGTGGCAGGGCTGCTGTTGCTGCAGGTGGCTAGGGAGGCTAGGCAGGCTAGGCTGTCCCCCTAGCCCACTGGTTGTAATGCTCAGCTATGTGTGGCTGCTATGGTCTTTTCAGTCACTTTATCAGGTGTGGGGAGCCCCAGCACAGTTGGGTGCAAGGTCTAATAGTACGTTCCTGTTTCAGTTTTTCTGTTAAGTGAGTAAGCCCTCAGCATGTCTGGTTGGTAGCTTCAGGGTCTTACAATTGCTGTAGGCCTCTGGCCTGCAAGGCTAATGTCAGCTCCCTCAGTATTGCAGGTGAGTGGGGCCGGCCCCAGGCATGGGAGGACCCAACTGTTTCAGGCTTTGGAATGTGGGCCCAATTCCCTCTGTGGCTGTTTGAGAAACACAGGTCTTCTGCTGCTGATAAGCCCCATGGCCTACAGGTCCACACACACCTTCGACACAGTCCTGGCCTGTGTACACTTCCCGACCCCTTGGAGTGGACCCAGTTGCCCCACTGCAGAGGCCCCCACACCTTCCACCAATGCCCCATACCCTCCACCCTGCCCCACAGGGGCAGACCCACTCACCTGCCAGCAGAGGATCTAGGCACCCAGTCTATGCAGATCAAAGAGTTGCCTGAGGGCTTGCTGTTTTGTGGGGTCTGTCCCTAGGGCAGGCTGCCTGCCCTGGCTGAGCTGGATTAAATCTGTGCACTAGTGGGTGTGGCAGACCCTGGGCTAACAGGCCAGGGGAAGAACTCCAATGGCATCTGCCAGCATGTGTGTTAGCACACCTGTACTAGGTCACAAAATGGCTGCTGCCAATGTTTCAGTCCCTTGAGACTTCTCACATCTCACCGAGAGGCACCCAGACCTTATTCAGTGAATCTCTTTTCACCAAAGGACTGTGCACCTTTCTTTCTGGTGATTTTAGGTTGTTTTCCAAAATGGGTAAATTTGTGTATAGGCCCTTTAGAGCTGACTTTATTCTTCTTGTGTCCAATAGCTTTTCTAGGGCTATTCCCTGTTGTTGTTAACAGCCAGCAAAGCCAGATATTATGAGACTTGTCTCAGTTGTGCTGAATCTGAAGGATGCTTATGCTGTAACGCACCCCTGTTCAGGTCCCCTGCTCCTCCAGGGAAGGCTGAGTACCTTAGGGTTGCTCCTGCCTTGCCGTAAAGGTCCACAGCTCATGAAGGTGGCTTTTTTCTCTCCAGACAGGAATTTCTGCCTCTTCCGCCTCAGTTAGGACTGTCCTTTGTTGTGGGCATTCTTTTTATATCCAGTTTTCAATTCTCTCTCAGTGGCAGTTGTTCCTAGAAAAGTTGTAAGTTGGTTGTGTTCATGGGAGGAGATGAGTTCAGAGTCTACCTACCCTGCCATCTTGACACCAACTACCTGTTAAATTTTTGATAAGTTGCTGTCCTATTGGAGCATTATTTTTTGTTAAGGTACATCTTATATTCAGAGAAAAATTTAGTGTTTATTTCTTTAGGATCCCGAAGGATCCTTTACCTTGTCAAAAGTTCAGAAATAGCAGAAGTAAAACCAGTGAATCACCAAAATAGTAATTAGTAAAACCTTATTGTACACACACCAAAAGATTGTGAAGCAGGAGCACTCAAACCAAGCATGGAAGGAGGTCGGAGGATATTGTTATAAAGCAGCTTATCTAGTGAAGAGGCAGAGACTATTTATTCTTTGCAGTGATTGATTATACTATTAGAATTTTCTTAAACAATATGGAATTGGTTAGTGTTTATCTCATCAATTTTGGGGAACAGTTCAAGTTTTGCTTCTGATTTCCGAGGCATAAACAAGAAGTGACCCAGGTCAAGTTAGTCTTGCAAAACAAGCTGAATGAAGCTTTGCTGTGTGACTAAACTGGTTTTGTCTGCTCAGGAAATTTCAGTGTCGCTGTTTGTGTTTGATTTTAACAACCTCAAAGGATACACCCCGTCTATTAGTACTTTACTTTTGAATTTAATTTTATAAAGGAGTGACAAACCCACATTAATTAACTTTAAAAAGACTCAAAGGACAATAATAGTTATAATATTTGCTACCTTTTATTTAATGCTTACTGTATGTCAGGTACTTTTATAAGTGTTGGACATGTATCATCTCATTTAATCATTTCTTGTGTGTGAAGTAGTTGCTATTATTAATTTCCATTTTATCTATGAGTAAGCTGAAGCCCAGAGAGGGCATCTACCTAGAAAGTGGAAGAGCTGGATTCAAACAGGCAAACTGATTGTTAAAGCCTGTACTCTTAATCCCCATATGTCAGTGGTTATTTAATCCTTCATTTTGTTAAAAACAAATATTCTAAATATATGTATGAGAGTTCACTAGTTGTTTCACATACAGTGTGTCCAAGGTGAAGAAGTCATCATGGGTGACCTCACAACTCTGGATAGGAAGGCCCTTCTCCAGCAGGGTTATGCAGACAACAGGCACAGTGCACAATGGAGCACAAGAAAATCTGATGCTGTAAGTTGTTAGTGATTTTACTTATTTGATAAGCCATTGAGATAATTTTCTCTCCAAGATTTTACAGACCAACAAATGAATTAATAATTGCAATAATTGAATTTGGACTAAGGTGACTATCCATTAATGTGCAAACTGAGTCCTCACTTTTACAACCCATTGGTGTTGGATGTATTTACTGTGGAAAATTGTCTTGAATCTTTAGGAGTTGTTAAAAATGTAGTTTACATTGTTGAAAATGTTAATTGGCTGCTGTTTATATCAGTGGAGTTATTTGGCATCGTCACTCTCCACCCCAAAGAAGTAGGCTGGTTATTTTTTTTGAAAGTCATAAGCTACTAAAACTAGAGAAATTCAGGCCACTTAAGGAAAAGGGTAGGCATAAAGTAATTTTTCTTTAGGAAAAGGGAAGCAAAGATCTAGACTCTCAGTATTAACTTTAAATTGTATATTTTACAAAATCAGATTATTTGATGACTATTGCTTAGGCTACTTCTGGTACAAATAGGTAATTATAATATAATTATAATTTCTGTGATGTCCTGGGATAGGCAGACCAAGCTGCTTGAAGTTGCAGTCCACTGGCCACCCAGACACCCCAAGGTGAGTCATATCTTAGACACACCTGTAATGGATTGATGTAATAGCAGTGTGTGGTGGCTCAAAAGTTGGGAAAACTCTGGTTTATATGGCCTAAATAATAATAAAGCAGTCTGGATTTAGCTAGTCACATTATTGCTATTACTGAGTAGAAATTCAGTATATATTTTATTTGGATAACGATCATCCAGCATCAATACATTCTGAATTGATAGCAGTCTGTAATTAATCTCTGGGTCAGGTGGACTGATTTTCTGTGGATGTCTCAAGTTGCTATAGTTCTTTTACTAAAACCACATACACCTTATTTTCTATGCCTATTATTATATAGATATTTATGCTTAATTGAATAAGGACTATTACCAGGATTATTCTAAAAGTAAAAAAGCTACTTTATAAAGCAAAATTGTGTCTTATTTAAGGCTCATAGGGTATTGTTCTTGGTACAATCCAAAGCCACCTGGGTGTTAGTGGGTTTCTTTTCCTCACAATTACTTATTGTGTCAGGGTGTCTAAACTCACTGTCAAGTGCATGTTACTTTATTGTGGGAGCACTCATCTGTTTTTTTCAAGGAAATGGTTATGTGAGTAAACTTTGCATCTGAAATTAGTACGCGTTTATTTTTTTAATATAAGTGGAAGCTTTTTAGTTTAATTTTTGGCTGCTTAAGTGAACAGCAGAACCAGTGAAACTGTGGTTTTTATATCCATCTTTTCTAGTTTGCTTGTAATTTTTCAGTATTATCAGATCCTTCACATCAGTGTGACTTCTGCTTCTATTCTGCTCGTGTTTACACAGACCTCTAAGTCAGTGAGCCTGAGGGTGGTTCTAACCCTCCCTCCAGACTGTAAGCCACCGTAAATGCCACCCTCAAGGTGGGCTGTCTGCCTGGGCTCGGGGTCTTCATTCAGCTCACCTCTCTTCCTTGCTTCTGGGGTTTACATTGATGTTCTGGCTGATGTGGATATTTTCTCTTTAGAATTTCGTGTTTTAATCAGTGTCCACTTTCTGAATCACCCTTAGGTCTCAAACATACTTACTTGACCTGCAAGTTACACAATTTTTCTAACTTTTTAATTGCTGTTTTAATTTACTACCAACCAACAACCCTTATAAAGTGTCACTGGCTTAGAGAACACAAGATGCAGTTTAATATAGTTATGTATTAAATATGAACTTCATATGGGCATATTTGAATATGTAGCTATACATCTTAAGTTTCTACCAAACAATAAAACTAAATTCAATTATAGGTTAACATTTAAATCATTGTGCCCAACGTGTCCAGGTTTCTTAGGAGTTTCTACCTTTTCTTTCTATTGTTTTAGTCATTCTTATTTGAATTTCGTGTCAGTTTCAAATACAGCACTCTTCCTAAGGCTACAAAGCCTTTATCTTAAGCAGTATCATCTTACTTGATTTCATTCATTAGAGTGATCAATGGGGATGACAGTGATTTACATTCTAAAACTAGAACAGCTTCATTTTGATTTCTTAATTTTTTAAACGTTTTATTATCCTTCAAAAGTAACATTTTAGTGATTATAGTTGGATGATAACCTAATTGGAATTGAATGATTACAAATCTTCCAATTGATATGACCTAAAATGTAGTAAAGATACTTTTGGATGAGTTGGAAAAGCAAAAAATAGTATGAAGACAGTTTAATCAAACCAGTAATTGAGAAAAGTTGATCAAGTATTGTTAATGAATTATATACACAGAAAAGATTATTATCCTTTTAATGGTGGGAGGCCTTTTTGTTTGTTTTTTTAGGTTTGTGCTGTATGTTTGAATGATTCGGATTCAGTTTCAGCATCACCTAATATGAATGGTTTTAGACCGAGTTATCTGTGTCAGCAGTGGGATTCTTCCTGGAGCAGGCTAAGATGACTTTCGCAGGGCATCTCTCGAGGGGAGGGAGGTCATAGTCTCCTCCTCCTTTATTCTGGTTCTGTAAAATGCAAATGCAGTTTGTGGAAATCTCTGAAGATTTCACCTAAATTTAAGTGCATTACGTTTTAGGAAATAAATAGTACTTTTAGATTAAATAATTGGAATTTGAACTTATTAATCATGCATATAGTAATCTATATTTAAGAAGCAAGTATGAAATGTTTAATTTATATTTTAGGGCTCTTGTGTTAACTATTGTATTGTTCTGCTTTGGGGACAATGACATCTTCTATATTTTCTCTTCTTAGGAAATTGTGGCTGCAGAGAAGAAGAAACAGACTGTTGCAGAGCAAGTGATGATAGACCACTTATCCAGGTGAGACTGGTAACTGGGAATACAAATCCATTCAGAAAGTTTTCATTAAATTTCTTTTTTATACATTACACACATATCCTTGGTCAATCAACAAGTGCCTAACTCAGAGGGTCCCAAACTTGCTGTGTTCACTGAACGTGTAGTGTTTTAGTAATTTTTTCATGGCACTCCTAGGCCAATAGAAATACCTAATAGTTATATTTATTAAGTATTTTTGTCTAAACAACTTAATAAGTATTTACTTCCTAACAACTTAATGACAATTTGAAAAAATACACATAAATTGAAAGAAAAATATTTTACTTTTATGTTATTTTGTGTGGTATCCTACAAATATTGGGTATCACTGTTTCCCTCAAAAATTAAAAATATCCTGCAGTGTCCTTGTGAGTTCCCTGTGGCCTTCCAGAGTGACTCGGTAGGCGGTTTGGGAACTGTGGGACTAATTGTCAAGAATTTTAAAAGCTAATCTAAAGTTTCATAGCGCTTAGAAAGCTATATAAAGCTTTAATACCTGCTGTGCTAAATTGCATGACAACATGTAAATATTGTATGGTTTCAGAAGAGGCTGGAATGGTCTAGGAGGTCTTCCAGGAAGAAGTGAGACTAAATTTAGCTTTAAAAAATTACTGTTTAGTTAGGTGGCAGTTAGAAAAAAAGCTATTCTACATGCATGTTTTTCAGTAAATTCTTTGAAATAATTATACTTAAAGTCTTCAATGTGTCTCCTTCCAGTATCTCATGAACTCACTGCGTTTATGTTTCCACCCCCCACCCCCCTAGGCCACCACAGCATCTCTTCCTAAGAAAACTAGTGACATCCATTTTACCAGACTATGGTGATTTCTCAGCCCTCATTTACTTGACCCATCAGCAGCATCTGTCTCAGTTGAAGACTTTCTTCCTTTGAAACACTTTCCTCTTTCCCGCTTGGCTCTCTGTACACCACACTTGGCTGGTGTTCCTTCTGCCTCCTGCTCCTTTCAGTCTCTTCTCCTGCTTCCTCATCTCCTCACCAGTCTTTACACGTGAGTGTACATGAGGGCTTGTTCTCGGACTTTTACATTTACCTCCTAGGTGATCTCATCCAGCACCATGCCTTTAAAATCCGGCTATATGCTCATGCTTTCCTGATCTAAGATTCCAACGTCACATTTTCTAGTCTGAGTTCTTGAAAGTTGTTTCCATTCCCTCTCCCCAGAACCAAATCCTCGTTAGTTTTCCTCTATGGCAACCCCATTCTTAAAGTTATTTAGACCTAAAATCTTGGTGATGCCTTTGATCCCTCTCTTTCTCTCAAATCCTGTATCTAGTTTGTCTGGAAACACTCTTGCCATCAAAATAAATTTGCTCCCTCTGCTACCACCGTCTCTGTACAGACTGCCATGTTCTGTCTCCTGGATTATTTCAGTCACTTTCTAACTGGACTTATTGTGTCTGCATTTGCCCCTCATTGGTCTATTCTCAACCCAGCAGCCAGAGTGAGTCTATTAAAAGGCAGGCAAGGGGCCAGCCCCGTGGCTGAGTGGTTAAGTTTGTGTGCTCTGCTTCGGCAGCCTGGGGTTCATTGGTTCAGATCCTGGGCGTGGACCTGACGCCATCATAAGCCATTCTGTGGTGGCATCCCACATAGAGGAGCTAGAATGACTTACAGTGAAGATATACAACTGTGCACTGGGGCTTTGGGGAGAAAAAAAACAAAAAGGCAAGATCAAACCCTCCAGTAATTCCCCATTTCAATCAGAGTAAAACCTAAAAGACTTTGGTATTGGTTATGTTTCACCACAAAACTTAGTAGCTTAAAACAACAATCATTAATTATAGCTCATATATCTTCAGATCACCCGTCCAGGCTAGGCTTGGCTAAGTGGATATACTTTCTACTTACTTTGGCCAGTTATATATGATCAAAAACAATGGTCTTAGTTCTGAGCTTAGGCCTTAAGAAACTTCGTGTGTTTCAATTTGCTGTTTTGTGCTTCTGCCATCTTTGAAACGGAACACAGGTTGGCCAGCACACTGGCCTCAAGAAGAAGCCTCTACAAATGCACCTGAGCCATTTAGCCAAGATTATCCTAGATGAGCAGATCCCCAGCCAACCCACACTTACATGAGTTAGTTCAACTGAGATCAGCAGAGCCATCCAGCTGTATGTAATTGGCCAAAGCAAGTCAAATGGCTAAGCTCAAAGCCAAAGGGTGAGAAGGTACACTACAACTATAATGATGTTGTGGCGAGGATGTGGATCAGGAGTGCTAAAAAACTGGAGTCAATAATACAGTCCACCCAAGCCCTACATGATCCATGCACCATTAGACCTTGGACCCCTTTTCCTATTTCTCTCTGTCTTGTCTACTCTGCTCCCTCATTTGGCTTCTCCCTGTTCTGAAACATACTAGGTTCACTCCTGTCTGAGGTACTTTGTGTTTATTTTTTCCTCTGCTTGGGATGCTTTTCCCCCAGAAATCCATATGGCTGCTTGCTTACTTTGCTTCATGTCTTTATTCAGAAGTTACCAGCACAGTGTCTGCTTGTTTGAAGAACAGTAGGAGAGAGAAAGACATGAAGCTCTGAGTTCTCTCAAAAATTTCAGTTTATTTTTATTTAACACTTACGGAAAAAGAGACAGGAATATTCACTTTTTTATGGCTAGTATTTTGTAGTTATTAAATTTATTCATTCACTACCTGACAAATATATAATTCTGACAGTAGCGTAAATTCGCATTTGTGTATGAGCTTTTCCAGCTGTTTATAAATGAGTGCCAGAGCCGTGCATTGTGGCCTTCGTTGGACTTTGCATTTTCCTGTGTAGGGCTGTGATCAGCGATCCGGAGCAAAACGTAACCATTGAGAAAGAGGAAAGTGCTTCCATCCTTCCGGATGCCAGGAGAGCCCCTCTTCGATTTAGGAGAAGAGCGTTGCATGAAACAAAGTAAGAAGGTTTTACTTATGTAAAATGAGGGTGTAGTGTGTTATAAATGTATTTTTTAAAATGTACTTTTGTGTCTAACTGAAAGTTTTTCTGCTTCTTTTTGCTTTTTTTCTATATAAAGGGAAGTGGAATATTTGGAGTTCAGATCCCAGTTCTGCCACTTTAAGATATTGGGGTAAACTTTGCCCTCTAGATTTTCTATTTGTCATTTAGGAATAATAGCCACAGTTAGGTGATAATATATGTGAAAACATATAATATAGTAACTGAGACATTTGTATGTGCACATTTATGTTGGCAGAATCTCATTGATATAATATGTTCAAAATTAGTATTGTTTAAAATTTATTGTTATTCTTTGCATTTTACTTTGTAGCTTATAAAGTCTTTGGGTCTGTATGGACTTTGACAGTCCTCTGGTGCAGTCCACTTAAATTTCCCAACACCTTCGCTGAAAGTTGACATCTAGCCTCAGCTTTAATAGACAGAGGAAACCCGCCAGTCCCTGTGGCAGATTTTCTGTTTTCAGATAGCTGTAGTCATTAGATGGTGCTTTCTTATAACGTCTGTCTTTTTGTCTCATTCTTATTTTCTGAAAGCCTTTGTTTCTATGCCTTTAAATATTTGAACTTATCACATATTAATTTCTTATTGCTGCTGTAACAAATTACCACAAACAATGCAAATTTTAAAACAACACCAATTTATTGTCTTACAGTTCTGGAAGCCAGAAGCCTAAAATGAAGGTGCTGGCAGGGCTGCACTCCTTCTGGAGGCTTCAGGGGAGAATCAGTTTCCTTGCAGTTCTCAGCTTCTAGAAGCTGCCTTTGTTCCCTGGCTCATGGCCCCCTCCTCCATCTTCAGCGCCAGCAAGGGCTCATGGCACATCATTCTGACACTCCTCTTCTGTCGTCACATATCCCTCTGCTTTCCTCTTATAAAGACACTGATTGCATTGAACCTATGTGGATAATCTTGGGTAATCTTCTCATCTCAAGATCCTTAAGTTAATCACATATGCAAAATCTCTTTTATCATAGCATGTAAATTAACGTATTTCCATGTTCTGAGGATTAGGAGATGAACATCTTTGGGGGGCCATCATTCAGCTACCATATATCTAAACTTCTCTTTTTTGAAGTCAACTTTTATTGAAATAAAATATGCATTCACAAAGTGTACACATTTTAAGTGTACAGCATAGGAATGTTCACGAACTGAACAATACTCATGTACCAAGTTCCTAGATCGAGAAATAAGACCTTACCAGTACCCCAGGAGCCCACCTGTGCTGCTTCCAGTTACTGCCCACTTCCTCTGCCCTACCGGGTTAACCTCTCTATCCTACTCTCCTGGATTATAGCAGCCTGGTTATAAATCTATATGAAATCACAAAAGTTGGATTCTGTATCTGGCCTTTGTCACTCAACATAATATGTGTGAATTTTATCCATATTGTTATTTGTAGTTGTCCTTGATTGTCATTGTGTACAGTATTTCATTGTATGAATGTGCCACAATTTTAGTCCGAGATGATGGACTCCATGGTAGATATTTGGCTATTTATGGATAGTGTTCCCATGAACTTCTGTGCATGCATTTTGGTGAACATGTTTGCTCATTTCTGCTCAGCACATGCTTAGAAGTGGGATTGCTGGACCATTTTGTATGCATATGTTCAGCTTTAAAAAACACTGCCAAATAGGGGCCAGCCCATTGGCACAGTAGTTCAGTTCACACATTCTGCTTTGGTGACCCGGGGTTCGCCGGTTTGGATCCTGGGTGCGGACATGGCACTGCTCATCAAGCCATGCTGTGGTAGGCGTCCCATATATAATGTAGAGGAAGATGAGCACGGATTTTAGCTCAGGGCCAGTCTTCCTCAGCAAAAAGAGGAGGATTGGTGGCAGATCTTAGCTCAGGGCTGATCTTCCTAAAAAAAAAAAAAAATACTGCCAAACAATTTTCCAGAGTGGTTGCTGCAGTTTACACTCACACCAGCAGGGGCAGTTAAGAGTGTGCTGGTAGCACCCTGTCTTTGCCAGTGCTTGGTATGGTCTAAATTTTTCATTTCGGTTCTTCTTATGGGTATGTGTTGGTAATTTTAATTTACATTTCACTGGAGACTAATGAAGTTGAGTACTTTTGTATATGTATGTTGGTCATCTAGATATCTTTTTATATGAAATTTCCCTTCAAATATGTTGGCTTATCTATTTCATATTGATTTTTGGAACTTATTTATATATTCTAGTTACAAGTTCTTTTTCAGTTATATTTGTTGGACATATCTTTTCCTACTCTGTGGTCACCTTTTCATTCCTTTGATCATGTCTTTTGATGAATAGGAGTCCCTAATTTTAATGTAGACCAGTGTACCAATCTTTCTGTTTATTTCTAGTGTCCTTTGTACCTTCTTTAAGAAATCTTTGCCTACCACAAACTCACTGGCCCTTTGACTTGTAATGCCACATAGTGGTATATCCAGTTGTTATAAATGCATGGTTGGTTCCCAGGCTTTTTCTTCAGTCTCCTCTACCTGTCTTGTATCCCTGTACCAGTATCATCCTGTCTTCATTAGTCTTGCTTCATATTGGAGTAAATGCCTGCTACTTGTTTACCTTCAATATTGTCATGGCACCCTAGGCCCTTTCCTCTTCAATATAAATTTTCGATTGAGCTAATCTAGTTCCATCAAAAATGCTGTGGGGTATTGATTAGAATTATTGAATTTGTGGTTTTACGTCCTCATCATTCTTCCCAGAGGAGGAGGAGAGAGTTTTGCTCCCTGGAGTTGGAAGCAGGAGGTGGAGTGGCGCCCTTCCTCCCGTCTCTTCCATGGGAGCCAGCTGCCTGAAGAAGCACACATTCTGCCCTACCCATTACATTTTACAGGGTCCCTCCCCAGTGGGAATGAGTGGGTTAGTCTGTCTAAGTCTAGTGTTAAGGACTTAGCTTATTGTGGTTACATTCCTAAGCCGTGGTTTCCAACAGCTTTATTGATAATACAATTCATGTTTTGGTCTTCATCTGCCTGATTTTTATTTCTGTATTAGTTAAGAACTTGGGTAGAGAGAAGTATTGGTGCTACATATTTGATACCTAAAACCCCAACATGGAACCTCCCATTTATAATATAAATGCCTATTGACTTATCTTTTCAAGAAGACTCTAGACCTCTTGAAGCTGTCACTGTTAAACTGAGTTCTGCTCACCTTTGAGAATCAGTATGATGTAATGGCTATGAGCAAGGTTTTTTTCTGGTTCTTCCATGTACTAACTGTATGACTTTGTAAAGTTTATTTGTGAAATGAGGATAATAGTACTTACTTTATAGACCTATCGCAAGCATTAAATGAACCAATGCACATTAAAGTGATTTTAACACTGGCTAGTGTCTAGGAAGTTTTTAATAAATAGTAGCTGTTGGTATTGCTGTTATTTTCTCAGCGTTTAGAGTTGTTTTAGGCACTTAGTTGGCACTCAATGAACCTGTTAATACTGATGGATTAAATGGAGTCAAGTTGACCAAGCTTTTGTGGCTCCACTCTGTGTTCACAAGCTCTCATTTAGTCTGCAGGCTCTTGTTTGCTGTGTCCTGCTTACCTTTCACAGAGGCTGAGCTTTTACAGAGGTATCCCTCTTCAAGATCCCAATGACCCACTCTTCTTGCAGTTTCATTATACCTGCAGTTTTAGAGGAATGTCATAAAATTATTTAGGAAGGGGAGTAAAAGATACGTCACTGAGTCTTCTGATCTCTCTATATAAAGGAGATTATTAGTATTTGGGTTCCAAAGATTGTGCATTTGGGTTTTGCTTCATATTATTAAACAGAGTTTTAGGATTGGCAGTCTTTGTGAGATTGCTCAGTGCTATCTGAAGGCCATAAAGATTCAATCACTGATCTGAGGGCTCTCAGCTGAAACTCTGTCAAGACTGGAATCTCATCCAGCACTCTTTTCTCTATTCTTACCAAAGTAAGGAATATTTTCAGCTCCCCATAACTGAAAACCTAACTGATAGTAGCTTTAAAAAGTCAGGATTTATTTTTCTTGTATAACCAGCTGCCTGGAGTAGGCAGTTGTTGGTTTCAGTTCAGTGGCTCAGTCATGGCCCAGCTCTGGGCTGGCTTCCTTGAGATCTTATTGGCCTGACCTGGCTGCCTGATGCCTGCAGTGGCTCCTAGCATCCTATTCCTGCCACATTCACAGGTGGGAACGCTTCTCATGCCCCTCTCTTGTCGGGACAAAGGAAAGACTTTCTTGGAAGTTTATTGGCAGAACTGGGTCTCTTAGTCACCTCTAATCACAAGAAGCTAAGAAGGCGAATTCTGTGGTGGGAGGGAGGCAAAGAGAAGAGGCTTAGAAATTATTTAGAAGAACTTTAAAATAATTATTGACAATTGTTTTTGTTAACAGGATAAGAACCCATTCTACATTAACTGAAAATATGCTTTCTCATAAAGTACAATTTGATGGTAGGATCATATCAAGGTAATTGTGATTTTATTAAACTTTTTAATATTATGATTAAGAAAAGGTATTCTCGGGGCTGGCCCCGTGGCCGAGTGGTTAAGTTCGCGCGCTCCGCTGCAAGCGGCCCAGTGTTTCGTCAGTTCGAATCCTGGGGCGCGGACGTGGCAGTGCTCGTCAGACCACGCTGAGGCAGCGTCCCACATGCCACAACTAGAGGAACCCACAACGAAGAATACACAACTATGTACCGGGGGGCTTTGGGGAGAAAAAGGAAAAAAATAAAATCTTTAAAAAAAATATATATAAAAAAAAGAAAAGGTATTCTCTTTTTAAATAGAAATAATAATGAGATTAAATTTGAGTGAAAAATGTGAATTTAGAACAAACATTTTTAGGTCATGTGTATTATTTGTATGTTACAAAAATTATAGGAAGTATGAACCTACAAGAAAAACATTTTAATTAGAAATTACTTTAAAAGTGATTTTAAAATGTCTTTCAAAAAGAAACTCAATATTTTTTTAAGTTCTTTTACTTTATCTTAAATGCCTATGTTGAATTAGTAATCCATATTGTAATATATCCATAGTCATATCAGTGTAAGAAAAAGCTATTTTCTCCACCCAAATCTTACTTGACTTGACACTTCAAGAAGCTCTGTCATGTTTTCCCTGTGCCTTCCTGTAACCCTTGCTCATTGGTACACATTTGAAGGAATTTATGCTGTCTTTGACATACACAATTCTGGTTGATTATTTAATTTGAAAGTTATCCTATTTGAAAATCTTTTGATATCATTCTGTTTTTCTAGAAATGGACATGATGCTTGCAGAGAGCTGATTGGGTTCTTTTTCACTCATGACCAGTCTCTTACAGTTTATGAATATCGGCAATTTGGGAAAAATAGGTATGCCATAAAGCATTGTTACAACTCTCAAGATGACTATTTCTGAGAGAAGCTGAATAATTTCACATTTTTGTCCTTTAATTTCTAGAACAAATGTGCTTCCTTTCATTCAAAAAAATGTTTATAGTCATCAGCGTGGACGAAGAAAAGGAAAACAATACCAACTTGGTGATTTTTATATTGTAAGTTGTGTGCATACGTGCAAACATTTTAGTACCAGATGTTGGGTGCTGTGGGATCCTGTGGGCTGGAGGAGTGGGGTTTCTAACCTTCACTTTATTTTCTCTCCTCCTTCCTGAGCAGGGGCATTTGTGTGAATGGCTAATGGTTGATGTTTCCCCATGAGGTTCTGCCTCTCAGGTCCAGATCCCCATGGTCTGAATCTAAGCATAGTGTGTATGCCCTGTAACACTCTCCCTGCCCAAATCTGCAATATAAGCCCAGGAGAGCTTGTCTCTCGGTACTTTTACAGGCCCTAAAAGGCATCTGGTATATCCCAAGGATTCCCTTGAATGGGTCAATCATAGGTAATGTTACAATTATTGCTCTTTAATTTTAAGTTATTACATCATGTTATCTCATGATCAACAGGCAGCAATATCTATGGTGATCATTCAGGTAACAAATACATACTCTTAGGCTAAGCATTGGAGATAGAACAGTGAATAAGTAAAATCCATTCCCTGCTTTTGTGGAGCCTACAGTCAGATAGGAGGGGCCAGAAAGGAGGGTCAATGACCCAGTTTTGTGGGGTTAAAGGAGGCTTCCTGGAGAAAGTGCCATCTAACCTTGACGTAGGGAAGGAGTTAGATGCGCTGGGGTAAGTAGACAGAAGGGTGTCAGGACGGGCTTTCAGGTGGAGGACACAGCAAAGAACAAAAGCATGAAAGAACGTGGCTTATTTGGAGAACTGAAAGTAGTTCAGTATAGCTGAACTCTAGTTCAAGGTGGGGGTTGGCAAGAGATAAGTCAGAGCTTATCAAGAGCAGTCTTATGTTAAAGAGTTATGTAAAATGTACTGAGGAGATATTGAAAGAGAGAGGTGGATGAATGAGGGGAGGTGATATTACCAGGTTTGTGATTTAGAAAGATCTCTCTGGTTACAATGTGGGGAATGGATTGAAGACTAGTACAAAGAACCGGATTGGAGTGAATTATATTAATCTAGGAAGAAGGTTATGGCAACCTGAACTAGACAAGTGACAATGGCTATGATGCTAATTAGAAAAATAAAAAAAAATCTTCAGGAGGTAGAATCAATAAGATGTAGTGACAGGTTAGGTGAGGAGTTGGGGGTGCGGAAAAACTTCACATCTTAAACTTGGATTGAATACACTACACATATGTCACTCAAGCCTGCCTCTTGAGATCTAGAGAAAATCAGCTCCAACTCCCATTTCACAACCTGCAGAGAGAATGTTTAATGCCTATCCCAAGATTAAATGTTACCCCTAGCTCTGGCTGCTGTCTCCAGTCATTTAGTGTGTATAGTTGATGATTTATTCTCGCTATCCCTGTTCCATATTACTTGAGCCAGATGTGGAACTCTGCTCCTTTTTATGATTTCTAAGAAAGAAAGAGAAGAAGCAGGGGCTGGAGAGAAACAAGGAAGGAAGGGAGGAAACCATACACAAGCCATATATATAATGCTTTGGGTGTGTGGTAGACATTCTGACAGGGATCTAGAGGGAGATTTATCTTGCAGCAGTGTAAGCAACTTACTATCTATTATCCGACATTCTTAGTCTTAAAAATATGTTCCTTGAATATTTCCCATGGTAAAAGCCTTCCTCTCCATTTTCTGACTCCTTCCATCTCTTGCTGCTCCCCACATTATTCCATTTCTTTATGCAGAAATATTTGACCTTCTTCTTTTTTGGGAGGGAGGGGCAGGTCTCTTCTGCCTTCCAGATGTTACTCTGGAACTTATCTTTTCATTTCTATATGCCCCTTCAAGGTCTTTTTCTAAACATTCCCTAAAAAAATTTTAGTGCCAGCTGTTAAGATAATACACATATAAACATGCACACGTGCCCATAGACACTCATGCATTGAAGTGCACCCACATATGTTCACTCATACGCATGCATATACGTATTGTGTGAATGCACAGACTGCATAGATGTACCTTTATGCACACACGTACGCATACACACATATACTTATATACATAACACTGCTACGCATATCATATGCTCTCTTTAATTGCTTAATATGATAATTTCGAGAGAACTTATATACATTTCAAAGAATGGATGAAGTACTTATAGTTACAGGTTTTCTAAAGTAAATGTTCCAGGAAAAAGGAGGGGAGAGAAATCTCTTCCTTAATTTTCAAGAGAGATAATTAAGCCTCTTATTTTAAATTTGTATTTGATCATATTTATTTGAGCAACTCAGAAATTAAAATAATAATTTTCTAAGTTTAGATTAAGGATTTTTGATAGGAATTTTTTCACCAAAGCCTTGATGCTCTAATTAGGTTAAAATTAGTTTTACATTTATGTGATGTTTGTCATTAAAAGACCAGGTGAAAGAGGGTGAGGAATCTATGATAGTTCAGTCCGTTTGCAGTACATCTTTCTGTGGGTCGATAGCTCTGTTTCTGTGTTTAGGGATGTCATAAGTTCAATTGAAATAACTTGTCCTTTCTTCCTCCGATTCTTATAAAAATTTGGAGTTCTTATTTTTTTCACATAAATTGTTAAATCTAAGATTGTTCTAATTGAGAGATTGATTGGGAAATTAGTCCTTTTTTTCTTATATTATTAGCTGAAGGCCTGTGTACTTTCTAAATGTTCTCTAAATGTACTTTTTTATCAGTATAACAGTATACCATGTCACATATAATGAAAATTGAATATTTGAAATTAGTATTAGTTTCTTTTACTTCTTATATACTTTCTAGCCTTAAATAATTAATGTATTAATTTCTTTAGGGTGGAAACTTAACATTTTTGAGTTCTGATCATCCCAGACTTCCAGAGAGCATAAGAGAAAACACATTACTTATACTTCGAATCACAAATATTGATCAGATAGCTTTGGATTCTCTCAAGTAAGTCAAACATGCATTTGTCATTTTGAAAGTAAACAAAAACACTATTTTTATTGTTAAAATGAGATTCTATCCCAAGGCTTTTTCTTTTCTTTTTTTTTTTTTTTTGAGGAAGGTCAGCCCTGAGCTAACATCTGCCGCCAATCCTCCTCTTTTTGCTGAGGAAGACTGGCCCTGAGCTAACATCCGTGCCCATCTTCCTCTACTTTATATGTGGGACACCTACCACAGCATGGCGTGCCAAGCAGTGCCATGTCCACACCCAGGATCCGAACCTGCGAACCCCCAGCTGCTGAGGTGGAACGTGCGCACTTAACTGCTGCACCACCTGGCGGGTCCCCTAAGGCTTTTTGACTTTAGTTAAGGTTTATATTTTTTAAAAACAAACCATAGCTATATTTGTCTATTTTATGTGCTGTCTTGTACTGAAGTATACTCCATATATGGGAACAGTTACAATCAAGTAAAGATAAAAAATATGCCATTATGTTAGTTAAAGATACTTTATTAATTTGCCTGTGCTAACACATGTTTTACCAAATGCTACCAAGTAATAAATTTTAACAGATGGAATATAGTAGAATATTATAAGAACTTTTCCCATGCTTTTAGTGTGATGCTTTTTTATTAAGCATTAAAAAAACATCTTGGGTCCCACATGCTTATAGTATGCATTGATTGATAATATGCATAATGAAAAAATAATGCTATGAATCAAAAAATATTTTTAAATGAATTTGAGTTTTTAATCACAGAATATATATATGTGTTATTCTTGCTGAGTGTTTCTTGGTACTAAATATAATTCAAAATGACAATAATTGGTGTACTATATGTGCATTAGAGGCCGTATTCCACATATTGGCTGGAGGGAGTGTATGTTTCTTTGTCATTTACTGTATTGCTCAAAATGAATGCAATTTTTTGTTTTTTTTAAAATAGATTTTTACATTTTATACTTTGCAAGGTAAAACTGCTTTTAAATTTAATAAATATAATTAAGTAGTTTAAGAGAACATTGAAATAATTACAAACATGAATATAATTTTTAAAGGTAGTCTTGGAAGGCTGTAAGGATCTGGGCCCTGGTTTAGCATATTTAACCCCACTGGGCACCGAAGCCGCAGGTGAAGGCGGGACTTGAGAAATCTCAAAACCGCCTTCCTACTTTGCTTGAGAGTTTCTTTGAGTCTAAAGCAAAGAAGAACTTAGAGTTTCCATACTCAAGATTGCACAATGGAGTATATTTTTTTCACTGTGAACATGGCAATTGCAGAGCTGATTCTGTGGAACGTGAGGATGACATAACCAGTCAAGAAGCCAGTGATAAGCTGGTGCTCAAGGCTGTTCAAGGTACGTGTCATTGCTATGTTCGCAGGTAGGTTTAATTTTCAGCCACTTGCTTTGCAAGTGGAAAAGCAGTATTTTCCAGATATTTTTTAGTTTTATGGCACTTGATTTATGTTTTCTATTTGCTTATCTTTTTATAAGTTTATATAGATAGATAGATATTTAAAAATATTTTTAGGATTTCTCCTACTTTAATGATCCTATTTATATGAATTATGAATTTAAGAATTTAAAAAAGTACTAGATAGTATGGGTTTTATTCATGAAATGAATACAATGGAAGTGATTTTTGTAATATAATACTTGTCTTCTGCGTTAGATGATCTCCTAGAGAGATTGTGGTGGCCTAGTGGAAGAGAAAAAATGCTGGACCGGGAGTCAGTATCATGTTTGGGGTCTGCCATTCACTAGACATATGACTTTGTGTAAATCTCTTGCACCTCTTTCTTTATCTCTAAAATGGGGATAATAACCTATTTTATTAACTTTCCAGAGTTGTTGTAGGTAATAAATGAAATATATGTAGGTTTTGGACACTAATACATTTTATAAATTTTGTTTTTAGAGTCCAATCTTATATCCATTACAGTTTACTAGGCTCAAGTGGACAATTTCTTTGCTGAGTCTCATAGTCAAGAAGGGAGGAGGGCATTAACCAACTAATCACAGAAGTCAACAAATAATTTATAAATTTTGATAAATCCTGATTTATCATTTAAAGATGAAATGGGAGTAAGAAGGCTAGAAGCAGATTTAAAAGTTGTCTGGAATTGGTGTTTGAACTCTCAAATATCCTTGATGCCACTGTTAGTAAATCATTTTCTCTATTCTGTCATGGTCAACACAATATTTGTCCCTATTGTATCTGGTGACATTTGTTCCTTCTTCTGATGATTATATTTAATACTTGCTTTAGTAAAGCTACCTAGATTTTCTTAAGTAAAGATGGCAGAACTGCGTTAAAGGAAGTCGCTGAGCCACACAAAGAGTGCTAGGGGCTTGAGTATGATTTCTGATGAATTCCTGTAAGAAAGGGTTACTTTAATGCACTGGTATAGGATAGCACCCCAAAGCCTTGATGCTATTTAATGTGTAAGTTACAATTTGAAGATTTCAAACTATTTTAGAAATTTTGAACTGATGATTTTTGAGTAACTTGCCTGGCATCAATTTTGTAATTTGGTTGGTAACAGCAAAGAAAGAGGAAAGAGATTAATGATGTGAGATGAAGAGGAAACCTGCAAAATAAAAACTAAAATTTTATTTGTAGCATCTAGATTGTTTTCATGCTGATAAAGTGAACTATTATTTTCCTGTATTTAAGATATAACACTTTCACCACACAGTGGTGCTATGGTTCTGGTGTATTTACTTGTGATTTTATATATAACCCCCTTTACTAAAAGCTTTCTATTTTGCAAAGTCTCTCAGTCATGTGTATGATCTGTTTGTATATTCACATATGTTATATCAGTTACATTGACTTTAATTTTCTTACAAGAAAACCACTTGCAATTGATAAATTTGTGCATAGGAACAATTACTTTCTATTTCTCTTCTTCCTAAACAGATATGCTAAAAGAACAGCTACGTAACAGAGGTGTTCGCATTTTGACTGGACTGGGAAAATACCTTCAACAATTGGACAAGGAAGGAAATGGACTTTTAGATAAGGCAGATTTTAAACAAGCTCTAAAAGTATTTCACTTAGAAGTATCTGAAAATGTATGTACCACAGATAATTCTCTGCAGTGAATGACACATTATTCTTAAATGGTATTATTCACTTTGCTACTGAAATTTTAGTAGTTCCTTTGTCTCCTTCTTCTTTATGCCTCATTATCAGTGTTAAGCTGTCAGGCAACAAGTCCTGTTGATTTTTAAAAGTCCAACATTGACTCCTCCCTCACATGTTTATTAAGAGCCTTATAACCAGGCATTGTTCTAAGCTGTGAGAAGGCATACTCTGTACTCTTAAGGTCTTCATAATCAAAGGAAAGAAACATATAAAAGATTACAAAACAATATGATATGTGTCAAAGGGAGAATGCTTTCAGAACACATGGGATAAATTCCAAGCCAGGTTATGGCGAAGGAGGGAAGATCACAGGATTCCTGGAGGAGGATCGTCCGCACGGAGTTTTGAAGGCTGAGAAGGAGTCAAGCAGACAAGAGGGGAGGAAGGGCATGGATCAGACAGAGGATACTTCCTGAGGAGAAGGACGTGTGAAGGCATGGAGGGGAGGAGTGTGGCCTCTTCCGGGAATTGCAAATCCCCACGCCACGCCCCGTCCCAAGCCTTCGCAGCACTGTCCCCTCTGCTCTGAGGGATCTTCACTAGACCTTTGCAGGGCTGGGATTTCTCGTCATTCAGGCCACACGTTTCTCTACTGAGAGCACTACCCTGACTCCTCTGTCTGCGGGAGCACCCCGTCTGATCCCTGGTCCTCTCTACGCCATTAGCCCATTTTATTTTCTTCATGTCACTTTATAAGTATCGTCTGGCTCTGCCTGTAAGTAGATTGTGAGTCCTATCAGCACAGGGACCAGGATGCTTCTGGTTTCCTGCTCTATTTCTGTCACCTCGAATAGAACCTGGCATATAGCAAGTGCTGAATCAACAGATGACACATTGGTTTAAAGGGATAGACGGAAGGAAGGAAGGAAGGTAAAGAGAGGAATGGAGAGAAATAAACCCAGCAGTGTCCGTTACAATGAAGCCTTGCACGTCACGCTGAGAAGTTTGGATTTTATCCTAAAAGCATATGAATTTGAAACCCATTTACCTCAAAGGTTTCAGATAAGGTGCTCTCTTGCATTGTTCTCTTTTACTTGAAATGGTCTTATCACAAGATACAGTGTGTTTTGTGGAGGGAACACTGGAAATTGAATTTATGAGGTATAGGTTCAGTTCTATCCTTATGACTTGAGCTGTGTGATCTTGAATAGGTCTTTTGACTTTCTGATTGACAGGCTCTGCCTAGGCGATCCAGATATGATGCATATAGTCAGAGTTGCTTTGAAGCTCAAAGGAGGAAATTACATGGGAACATGCCTTATCAACTATAAAATCTGTGCCAATATGGTGTTGCCTATCATTGTTGTGACGTATCTGTCTTCCGTGTTTTTTGCTGAGTTTAACCTTGTGGCCCACCTAGTGACACACACCAGGGACCATCTAACTTCATCTCTTCCTTTCATAAATAATCATAATAATAAAAAGCAGCAATAGAAAATTAGAAAGCCTTGGTGTCTCTATCTACCGTCACACATGTAATTATTAACTGAGATAGAACTAGAACCCAGATAATCTGGGCCAGGCTAGTACTCTTTCTGCATCACCACAATACTTCTCTTTTTGTTGATTTGCTAAATTTTTATGATTGGATTCAGGGATAAAAACTAAAATAATTATATAAGACTTCTAACATAGGGACAACATATATTATGAAGATATCAGTAAGCTTCCCCTTTTTCTCACTTAAAAAATGATATCCCCTGTTATTTTCCCTGTAATGTCCCTGGAGACCGTCCGTGCAAAGATAAGCAAACACAAGAACATAAGAATCCCCAGCCTGGGCGAATTGTGGAGCTAGTTTCTGGGAAGCCATTGTCATTCTCCCTGATGTGAAATAAAAAAAACATTGATATGCTCCCTAAATAGCCTAATTTATATAGAGACACTATCAATAAATTTACCTCAGTTTTTTCCCAACTGAATGATTATTTTCCTTTCTGTACCATATCTTTGAAAGGAAGAGTTATATAAATTTGTCGCCACTTTTGGTACATTATTCAATTCTTGAACACTATTTCTTATAAGCTTCAAGCAGTATCTTTTAATTCTAGTATTCCATGAGTTGGGTGAACAAATTCATCTTCTGTCACTATTACTTATGATTTTAAAGGTCAAGCTCATTTTCACACTTAACGCTCACTTTACAGATACTTATAGTCTGTACCATGTACAGGGATTAGGATAGACAAAACAAAAGTGTGGATTGTTGAGAACTGGGGGGAGGCAGGGCACCTTAAGATGTAGTTTTTCTTATTACAGTTTTAATTGAAAAAATTAGAAGAAAGTGAAAGAGAATATTTTTGAGTACCCATTATTTGTCGTCACCTTGCTAGATGTTTTATTTACATTCTCAGTTACAGCTAACAACTGGACTGAAACATTGAAAAGATATTCACCTGAGTTTAAGAAACTCTCATGCTGTATTGCTGGGTTAGGAACTCTGTGAATAGAACATTCTGTTAAATAGTGCATTTGCCAAAGAAGTCAGAGTCGATGGTAAATGAACAAATTGGCATAGAGGTTTACTCACAATAACACCTTTTAGTGTAAATTATGGAATCATATTAAAGTCATTCAGATCTTCCATACTTTCAAGCATGAAGACTAGCAGAAATACAATCAGTGGACCTAATGTTATTGGAGGCTTTTCAGAACCTGGAGTGACTTTTTAATTGTCACAGATAGAAAACATTAAAAATAATTGTGCTCAAATTCAAGTAAATGGTAAGTATTTTTACGTGTGTGTGTATAGAAAGGAATTGAACTTAAAAAGATAGATTTGGGATTTATTGCCATTCCTAAGTGGCTCTTTACAGAACTGTCCACCACAGAGTTCCTTTAAATAGCTTTCTTAGTACCTTTGCTTGGATTTTTATTTAACTTTTTGGAATTTTCTTATTAAGTCTGCCGCCTTGTCTGGGGCTACAAAGATGTAACAAAATGCTATTATGATGATTATTGTTGTGGCCATATATAAGTTAAAGGTGTAACAGTGGTCTCTGTGATTATTTCTAGGATTTTGAGTCTTCATGGCTAATTCTGAATGGCAATGGCAATGGCAATGTTGATTACGGAGAATTCAAACGTGCCGTTATTGGTGAAATGAATGAATACAGGAAATCATTTGTTCGGAAGGTAACTTTCTTAAGTAATCTTTCAAATAGTTACTTATAATAGGTTGTTAGGTTCATTATTTTAAATGAATTACCATGTAAAATATTTTAAATCCCTTTAGCTGTCATGTATTTGGGTTTAGTAAAACACAAACGCATACAACCAGCCCAGAATAAAGCAAAATAGTTTATGCATATGTTTTTGGAAAATATTATAAAAGGAAAATAAAATCTGAAATCAAATTTTGTTCACAAATTACTAGTTCTATAAATTGTTGGTTCCATAAATTACTAGCTATATGACTATATCTGTTATTAAATATCTCCGAGTCTCAGTTTCTTGTCCCATAGAGGTGGTATAAGGATTGAATAAGATAATACATGTTAAATTCTTAGCATTGGTGGCTGTCCCAGTGTCAAGGCTCAATACATGTTATCTTAGGATGGTTTCTCTAGTTTTTATAATATGCATGCTAAATGTTAAAATGAAGATGAAAGTTACCATCTTAAACTGGAATTAAAAACAGGAGTCCTGATTTTCTTAGGAAAGTACATATCACTTGGATTCTGGTAGCCATTTTTAGAGCAGACTTTTGAACAATGTAGTTTTCCTTTTCTTTTGTGTATGTACCTGATATAAAATGTATATGTATGTCATATTGAAACAAAGCTATTGTGTATGGAGTAGTATAAACAGTACATCAGGTGTAAGTCTCAAATAGAGAATATCAAAATCTTTACTGGCCAAAAGACACAATAAAAACCCCATGTGAAACAAATTCACCACATAATATTTGTAAATTTGCATTTATTTGTGCTTTGCATGTGCTAGTAATAGGTTTGAGTGTCCAGAGTGGAAACTGGAGGTTGTCTCTTTCATAAATCTTGGTGCTGGCAATAGAGGACACACATAGAGTTATAAAGTAGGGCTGCGCTAACAAATACCACAGACTGGGTGCCTTAAATGACAGAAATGTGTTGTCTCACAATTCTGGAGGCTGGACGTCCAAGATCAAGGTGTCGGCAGGTTTGGTTTCTCCCTCAGCTTCTCTCCTTGGCTTGTAGATGCCTGTCTTCTCCCTGTGTGTTTACGTGGTCGTCCCTGAGTCTGTGTGTCTGTGTCCTCATCTCCTCTTCTTCGAAGGACGCCAGTCAGATTGGATTAGGGCCCACCCTGATGATTCCATTTTATCTTAATTACCTCCCTAAAGGCTCTATCTCCAAATACAGTCACATTCTGAGATACTGGGGTTAGAGCTTCAACATATGAATTTTGGGGGATACAGTTCAGCCCATAAAATGCACCGTATGCCTGTGAACACACTGTTGTGAATAGACTAACTTGATTCTAGTTTTGACTCTTCTGTAAATGTGGGATGTTGCTTTGGTCAGTTGTGTGTTTCTGTGCATCCACTTCTCTTCCCAATAAAATATTTTATATTTTATGATACTCAGAATTGCATTGAATTAGAGGAGCAATGAAACAGCTAGCATTTCAAAAGGTAGTGTTAAATTTCAGGAGATAGAGTGATTAACCCATTTATAAAGTATTTCACTTTCTCATTGATTTTGCACTTTTTGAATCAAAATAGTCCTGGCAATTTGTCTTGGCCATTTATCAGTTTCACGTGAATCCTAGGGCTGGAAGCTACCTGAGAGCTTTTACCCAGCTCTTCAGTGTGCAGAGCAGGAAAGCCAGGGTGGCTGAGGTTTTCTCAAGGTCAGGGTGCTGGAAGGTGGTAGAACTAATACTTGAGTGCAGGTTACCTAGTGCCTTTTTTTTTTTTTTAAAGATTGGCACCTGAGCTAACAACTGTTGATAATCTTCTCTTTTTTTCCCCCCTAAAGCCCTCCAGTACATAGTTGTATATTCTAGTTGTAGGTCCTTCTAGTTCTGCTATGTGGGACGCTGCCTCAGCGTGGCTTGATAAGCAGTGCCATGTGTCCGCACCCAGGATCTGAACCAGCAAAACCCTGGGCCAATGAAACGGAGCATGGGAACCCAACCACTTGGCCATGGGGCCAGCCCCTAATGTCTTGCTCTAATATCTTTCTCCCTGTGTCCATGATGCTTCCTTCACACACCAGTTTAATACTTTTAAACTGTCTTGTTTAGAGCTCAAAAATAGCCTACTGTAGAATAGAAGATTAGGTTCACATGTCTAATGATTTCATACAAAAAAATAACATTTCTCTCTTATTTAGGCCTTTATGAAACTGGATTTCAATAAAACAGGCAGCGTGTCTATTATAGACATAAGAAAATGTTACTGTGCAAAGAAGCATCCTCAAGTAATTTCAGGTAATTATTATAAGTCAGACTGCATTAGATTTCTGAAATGTTAGTTAATAAAAATATCTTTAAATCATATTAATTTATAATGTGGACTTGAGGCCATTAAGGGAAGAAATAAATAATTATTTTTTAAACCAGAAATGTGAGAGCTATTTGACTTTTTTCATTTATACTTCTTAGGTCTATTGTCTGTACTTATTTTTTTCTTTTATGTTTGTAATCGAGATTGAACTTTTATTTCTTGTTGAGGAGATAGTGAGGGGTTTGAATTAGAAAGAATAGAATAGACTGGGAGAATGGATAATTACATGTGCAGGTTCTCCAAGTCAGTTTTACAGCATCTGCTTATACCTGAAGATTGACGTCAGAATGAGGGAACGCCTTTCTCTAGTGATGGGGCTATACATACAATGAACATACATACATCTATCAAAATTTGAGGATATAGAAAATATCGAAGTGATTCTAGGGATTCATTACCTACTATATTTCTTCTGACTTTTACTTTTACATAACTGATTTATAAATGAATTCTTATTGTGAAGAACGATTTAGCCACAGTAACTCTCCTCTGTTCACTGTTTCCCTCCATAGACATGACGGTGATTACCATTTAATATGTATATATTTCCATCCCTACTGTATGAATTTTCATAGCTGTATTGTACTATAAATATCTAAGTTTTTTGAAGATTTTTTTTACATGAAAGGTACACTAAATGTATTGCTCTGTAGTTTGCTTTTTACACACCAAAGGAGCCGTCCCTGGGTGGGCTCGAACCACCAAGCTTTCTGTTAACAGCCAGACGCACTGACTGATTGCACCACGAAGACAAAGATTTGAGCACCTTATTTTTATCTGCTGCGTATCTTTTTAAAAATCAGTATACTACGGTTTACTTAGCTAGTCTTCTATTGGTAGGCTAATTTCTAATTATTGATGTACAATTAGTGAAGCAATGAATATGCTTATTTATGACTCCTGAAGCCCATTTTCTATTATTTTCTTGGGGTAATATCAAGACCTAGAAGATCTACATTACAAATTTTAATTGATCCTCCCAACTTGTGTTGTAAGATCGCTATGCCAGATTACCCTGCCATTGCTGGAGAATTCATTTCCCCCACAACCTGACAATGCCTTAGACTTTTGCCAATCTGATAGGCTAAAATAATATTTGTATTTGCATTTCTCCAGTTACTAGGAAGGTTAAACATATTTTTGTATATTTATTGACCATTTGTAATTTATATTTTGTGAATAGTTTCTAATTTATAATTTTGATTATATACTGGTAAATACTATGGAATACTATTATTCTAGAATTTTCCTTTTTTAATATTAAGAGAAGATGCACTGGGAGCTGGCCTAGTGGCATGGTGGTTGAGTTCATGTGCTCCCCTTCAACCACCTGGGGTTTGCAGGTTCGGATCCCGGATGCGGACTTGCGCACCACTCATCAGGCCATGCTGTGGCAGTGTCCCGTATATAAAATAGAGGAAGATTGGCACAGGTGTTAGCTCAGGGACAGTTTTCCTCACAAAAAAATTAAAAAAACGAAAAAGAAGATGCACTGTAATTACTTTGGTTTATTATCATCATTAACCTTTGTAAATGGTTTATTTATAACTTTTAATTGTGAAGTGAAAAAAACAACAGAATTTGTTATGAAGATTAAAGCTAATCATCATTGGCTTCCCAATTTGTCATAATGTATTTCAGGTCAACATAGTTTCATTTGTTTATCAATGACTTTGAATGAACTACAGTTGCCGTAAGAGAATTTCTAGTATTATTTAATTGTACTTTAGCGTATCTTTCCCTTTAAATCCATGCCATTCTCTGCTTTTTTCCTTTCACTAGTCATACTAAATATAAAAACAAGATAGTTTGTTTATTTCAAAATTAGGTGATTTCAACACTTTTTATTTCTTTTCTCTTTGTCTTCTCTAGTAATCTTAACTAAGTTGCTTAAGTAGCTTTAGTATGCGTCACTGAATCGGCAAGGGTTCTGTTTTTGTTGTTGTTGGATAAGCCTTTGTTAGTTGAAGAAATTCCATACCTCTTCTTTGCATTAACATTAAGGAAGATAAGCTAGAAAGCTAAACAGTCTTAAAAAAAGGAAAACCTGTTACTGTTTTTAAAAAAAGAAAGACAGAAAACATTTATTGTTATCTATCATTACAAATTATAATCTATTCACGCACTCATCTCTGCGATATAGATTGTTTACAATTTATATTTAATTTCAAATTAAGGCTTTTATATCACATATAATTTAACCATAGAAAGTATTTTCTTTTTACTTTGCTTAAATAATTTATTAGAAAAAAGCATTTTCAGCTTAAATAGAAATGAGATTTCCCAAATGTATTTCTGTGTAATGCTGTTAAAAATCTAACATCATTTATTAAAATACCTTCTGGTCTCTGAGAGGAGTGAAAGAAAGCTTAGTTACAAATGAGAGAAGGTAGGTATTTTCTGGGTGGGGGATACAAAGGAGGCATAAAATTCTTGAGTATTTGAAACATACATTTAGATAAAACATGTTTTTCTTAAGTGTTAAACTCATCTGTTCAAAAGTATGCATGGTATAAGGGGAAATCTCTTCTGCTGACAGGTAAACATTTTTATATAGATTAGATCTCGATTAATTTTTATCCTTGACTAGCATTCAGTCACAAATTCACTTTACTGTTTTATATTACCATCTCTGCATAGCATAATTATTCGGTCCTTGTTTATTCAACTTGTTTTTTTAAATAAAATAATCACTTGTTCTCTATTTCTTGCATGTTTTTAAAAGACAGCAAACATCTTGCTATCCAAAGCAGATTTTATTGTTTTAGTTTGAAAGGCACTGTACAATGATTTATTATCTAAGTCGGTTAGAGAACCTCTGGCTTTTGAAAAAGATCCAACTCTTACCATAATTTTGCCCACCCTGTAAGAAACAATTAAAGGTGGTATTCCCATTTTTTTATTTTAAAATGCAACTTGACTTTAAAACGATTTAGAGAGTCACATAGATTTTTCTGACCCTTTTTCTTCCTTTGTATATGGGCCTCTATTTTCTTTGAGTATTATATGACCATTTTTTTAAAGCTTCTTTTCATCTTTTAATTCCTCTTTTCTTATTAAAAAATTAATGAATGTCTTTTCCCCTGTGTCATGTTAGGATCCTGGGAGTAGATCCCTGCAAAGAGGGTGGGGATGGGGGCACAAATTAGTGAGATGAGTTCTGTGACAGAGTGCCTACATGGTGGGTGGTCGCTGACAGCTTCTTAAGGAAATGGTGTTTAAGCTGAAATCACTCCTTCCCTTTAACTGGGCATAATATAATCAAAGCGACTTATTTAAATAACTTATTGTTCTCTTTGTGGATTAAAAATCAAATGAATTTTTAAAAGGATGAATCAGATATGTTATGTTCTTTCTTTAAGACACCGATCAAAGAATTAGAATTTTCTTTTACACATGTGATTTTCAATAGCGTCTTTCTATAGGATAAAATTAATCATATTTAATATAATCCAGTGGAAATAGCCTACTGAAAGTTAGAGATTAAAATAGAATGATTTAATCAAGTGAAAGTTCTTCCAGCAAAGGTTTTCAAAGGCCTGTAAATCCTGTTTGCAGGAGCATTTTCTAGCCTCAGTCATGAGTAACGGACCCATAAAATAAATAACCAATGCCTGAGCGTAGGGCCGCCTTTCACACAGTGCATTACTGTGTCAACAGCCTAGCAATCGTTGAAATTATTCGCTTGTTTTCTTCTTTCCTCATTTCTAATGGGAATGAAGGCAAGTCTTCTAAAACATTAAGAAATATAAGAATATCTATAGTAGTAACTATTATTTTGCCTTTCCGTATAGGATAGCCCCATCAGAAGCTTAAAAGATGCCTCAAATGTGTATTAAAATCACCATTAAATTCTATTTCACGTAAGAAGATGTTTAAATAAATTGGAGGGCAGTTTGACATAAAAGTTCAAATTGTTGAAAAAATTTCCTAAGGTGATTAAGTATTTTTTTATCATCATCAGTCATTTTACTGGACTTTTAAGGAGATTGTTTCATTGTCACTATTTTACAGGCCATTCTACAGAAGAAGAAGTCAAATCATCTTTTCTAGAAACCCTGAAAGATGCCTGCAGCAAATCTGATGAAGTGTCATATGGTGAATTTGAGGATTTCTATGAAGGTCTAAGTATAGGGATAGCCAATGATGAAGACTTTGTCAATGTCTTACGTATTCCATGGGGAATTTAGTTTTTTAAAGTGAATATGCCGTTCGCACTAAGCATTTTAAGGGAGAGATGAATTGAATGTAAAGTATGATCAAACACTGGAATATATTTGTCTAAAGCTCCCTTTATTCAGGTTTTTTTTTCTCGAAAAGTTGAGGATGGAAAGAGAATATTCAGAAGGACAGATGCTGGGTGTGTGAAAGTTCCTGCACACATACAAGTGCTCGCTTGTGTATAAGTTGTTAAAGCTCTGTCTTTCTGATTTATTACTTATCTTGAATATATTTTAGAGGTCAATTTTTAATTAGCTTTCATAAGAAAGTTACATCTGTATCAAACTATATGACAGCATCTATACAGTAACCACATTTCTTGTCTACTGTTTTTTTGCTTCCCATTCCCCAAAATATAATTGCCACCATTCTCAATTTGATGAATTGGAATTGGACCCAAAACCTGTGAGACGAAAATAGTTCACCTTGTTTCAAACATATGAAAATGTTCAAGGAATTAAAGTACATGCAAGAGAAATTTTCCATGTAGCGTGATTATAGATGTTTTCTGTAACAAGCATTTAGAATGATGGAGGCTCACCCCTAAAATGCTTATTTAAACGCTGATTTGTCTTGTGAATTCTTGTCTTCTAAATTATGTGCTTCTATTTGTTCAGTAGAGCACAAGGTAATTATTCTAGTGACCAGTTCTGTTTGTTCTTTTATTCTGTTTTTAACTACAAATCTTATTACCTGCACAGAATTGTTATTTAGCTAGAAACAATACAAAATGGGAGGGGGAATGTTTTCTTAGATTATTAAATAAGGATCTAAAAACGTGCATTATCCATTATCACATATATGGACTAAGGGATAATTTAGCAATTCTTATCCAAAATGTAAAGAGATATTTTCTGTCCCAAAATTAATGTATGTTATTGTAAGCATCTCCTTTTGGTATATTAAACAATTGAAAATTTTCTTCTAAATAGATATTATTTAACGGTTAGATGTGTTAGAATCATTTTGTCTATTCTATGTTTCTCACTTGTCCTTGGAAATACAGAGAGAAGAGAGAACTTTATAGAGTTGTTTCCAAGTTCATAATTTTAAATTTTATATGTTAAGATTACATAAATTAGAAAAAATAGCATCAAGCAAAATAAGTGGTTCAAAAATGAAAAATCTATTCTGTAGAATATGACTTTTGTCTATTCCCTTGGCAACATTATCAGAAATGTGATGTGTGTGAACCCAATAAATTCAAAGTAGTACTTTTTCAAGATCTGAGGAGGTGTTAAAATTCACTACTAAAATATCAGAAAGAAAACATATATAAGTATATGTAACGTTTCAGTGCTGTCTTCACTAGCTAAATTTATACCTTGGAATTTCTTTTTTGTTCAGGTTATTGTGATTAAAACAATAAGCTGGAAGACATTTTGGCAAAAATAAGTCTATAACACCATTTCTGAGTCATGTTCTCTTTTTTCGGAAAAATTTATCCCACTGTAATCATCTTAAACCCTACAGAGGGTTCTCATATTAAAATGACTACTACTGTGGTTGCTCAGCATGCGTGTAGTATTTTCCATTGATAAATTTTTCTTTACTTCTCCTTAACAAATCTGTTCTCAATATTGTTGTGTTATATTTTCCTGTGAATATAATCAGAAAATATGTAGGCTGTCATATTGTAGAAAAAGGGGAGATTCTTCTGGGATCTAACATTTTAATAAGACAGCACACTCTGAAACAAACCTCTTTCTTCATCTAAATACTCAGTGTGGTCATTTGTAGAAGTTTTTCCCTTCAGGAGATGTAACTTTTTTGTAGTTAATTTATTATTTTACACTATTATTTCCATGTAGAGTTAGAAAATACATATCCAATACGTTATTTGCTGTATTTTGTTAAATTACAACTGGTGGCACAATAAATCATTTTTATTTTGCCTCACTGTCTGCATTTTTCTTTGACTTTGGTATAGTAAAATCTATTTTTTAGTATTCAATTTACTGGAAGTTACATTCAGACATCCACAATGTGTAATAGTTGACTTTTGAAATTCTACTCTTGATAGTCTTCAAGATTCTAAAATATCTCATGACTAAAATATTGAATTATATGTTGTAATGATGTTACATGAATGTTACAGTTAAGTGTATTTCATCATTCTCAAGATCTTTGAAAAGGAGGCACTTGTTTGTTGTATAGAATCGCTTTCCCAGATAACCATACTGTTCATTGAATTCTATATGTTGATTTTGTGATTTTATTAGAAAACAAGGGACATTATTTAGGAATTTTTAGCTATATTTTAATTAGAAAGAATACACATTTGCCTGATGGAGCAGCTAGAGTATTGTATAGGCAAAAGTACATGTTCCTGTTTTAAAGGTTATTGTACATGAACATATGTGCTTAGTGACCCAGTGACTGCACAGGGAGAGTCACTTAGAGTAATTCATAATTGGATAGTTCAAAAACACATCTTATTAATTACTTTGGATTTCCATTCAGTTTAAGTTGTTTTCAGTTATGTTAGGAGAGAATTGTATACAATAAGCTATGCTTACTGCAGAGAATTTAACATACATTTGTGAGGTTATAGTTTGCAGTGCTTGCATAAATAAGATATATACTGTGATAAATTGAAATCACTTCCAGGTTGACCAGCAAGGACAAACATCTGTAGTGAAAGTGCTTAAAGAAGTGGAGGGAACTGAGCCTCTGTAACACAAGCCAGGTAAGAGAAGAGCAGAGAGAATCCAGTGGGTTGACATGGGTGTATTAGTATCTGATAATGAGAAGAAGCTCCTGTCATATAGCCTTCCATTTTTATTTTATGGTTATACAGACTTTTAAGGAAAACTTATGTATTGGATATCTTCATATAATAAAGAATAAATGCACCATATTGAAGCCACTGTTAATTTGATCTTTACTTCATTCATTCGGTCGTTTATACTTACTGTGTAGCACAATCTGTGCAATTGCCCAAGGCCCTGAGACATTCTAGATTTTTCTCATTCTCTGTTTATCCACTCAGTCGCGAGTCCTTTAGTTTCTTACTTTGGAGTCTGTCCCTTTCACTATTCTTGCACTCGCTATGCTTACTATATATCTCAGTATGCTTCTGCCTTTGCCCAAACGCTTACCACTTGTCATGTGTATTACCCCCTTATCGACTCTGCCTCCTCCCCAATCCTACTTCAACTCATCCTACATATTGTTGGAACAATCCTTCTAAAATCTACATTACTTGCATGATTCAAGTTCTTTCCTGGTATTCCATATCTTTCAGAAAATTTCAAACTCCTTACCTTAACACGTAAGCCTAAATGAGCTGGTCTCCCAAGCTCATCTCCCTCCACTCAGTCTCCATGTCCTCCAGCCACTCTAAACTACTTACCGTTTTTAAAATGGATTGTGGGGTTTCAAACCTCTGCCTTCAGAACTGCTCTGCGACTTTTGTTTAAAATTATTTCCTCCATGTAGTGCATCTAAATTAATTCATACTGGTTTTCTAACACTACGTCAAGAACCATCTCTTCTAGAAAGCTAAATCAGACAAACTCTTGAGTCTGATGTAGTTGCCCTTCTTTGGGATCCCATTGGCACCCTGGGTGTGCTCTTAATCCAGCTTTTATCACTTTATACTATATTGATTACCTTGCTTATGTTTTTCCCACTAGATTGTAAACTCTTTGAAGATAAGAATCATATCTTGTTTAACTTTAGGACCCTGGTGTCTAGCACAGCATCTGACATGTGGTAGGTGTTCCATCAAAATCTGTTGACTGGATGAATGTATGATTTATTGAGCAGCAATTGTTCTGGTACTTACATTTGAACACTTTTTCGTTAAAACACTTTAGCATAGACTGTGTAAATATTATGAATGTGCAGTTTAGTGTAAGCATCAATTATAGGGGCAGTAAGTTCCCCTAATAAAGAATGCACAGACCAAAGGTGGGTCGGTTAGCACTTTTATTACGGAGGGCTCACTGCTCAGCGGCTGCTGTGCTCCCTTCAGTTAGCTGGAACTCAGGCAGGATCTGATGCCTATAGAATTAGCCTCCTAGGCACGATGAGTTTTATTCATGAAGACAGTGTCTCGTTAGAGTCCGAAAAGGCCTGGGGGGCCGTCTGTGGATGAGAATGACTTCTGGTTGCCCAGCTGTAACAGATGCCTGCCCTGGAATGTTGCCGCTGCTTCCTCCGCTGAGCCTTTCGTGCTCAGTGGGGGTGGGAACTCGTGAAAGGACAGGCCGCCGGGATCCACTGAGCTTACAGAAGAGCTGTGTAGTCTCTGTGCCTCCTGCTAAAATGTGCTTGTTTAGTAAATGTCTGTATATGTGGCAGAGGTTGGTCTGAAAATTTATTTTACTATAACTGAGGAGTGAGGTTAGAAGTAGCTAATGCTCACCTACTGCAAAGATGTTAGTGAGGGTCCCAGTTAACCACCATTTTAAAAACCTATTGCTTGTGCACAACTAAATTACTCCTAATTCACTCGTCAGTTCGCAGCTGCAATTTTCTGTCAGACCCTGCAGGAGGCATCACTGAGCCCAAATGGCAGGTTCAATGCCTAATGTAGTAGAGTTAAAAATTTCAGCCCTGCCCGTGACTGAGGGAGCACAGGCGTGAACCAGGTGCAGTGGAGTGGAGAGGACTGTCGTGCCCTCCCAGGGGAGGAGGCATTCGCCACTCTGAAAACACTGCTTTGTGAAGGTATTATTGAGATGGTGATTATACAGTTCTGTGTGAAAACTGAAACAGGAAAGATTTCAGAGATTGAATTGTACAGAGTGTAGAAAATTATTACTGGATACACATTTTCGAATTTCTCTCTTTAATAACGTGTGTAAGATGATTTGTATACTTTTTAGATATCCAAGCAAGATAAAGTTATCCAGAAGGATTTGAATTTAAAAATTGCCTCACTGGTAACAAATTTTATGCAAGGCCCGTGTTGTGTTTAAGTATTCTTTTTATCAGGTTAGAATTCTGATTTCTGTGTGATGGCTGAATGAGTTTAGGTATAAGTGAAAAGATTCTTGCTTTTTGTAACTGTATGTTGAGTTTCCTGGGATTTTCAGATGAAACAAATAACTGCACTTCAAGAAAATAATTTTGTGTCACTTATAAAAGTTGCACAATTATCCAGTAGTTGAAGAGATTCTTATCGAAGAACTTTGCAGAAAATATATGTTGTCAAAGAAAAGTAATTTTGAGGAAGTGTTCAGATGACCGCTCCATCAAGAAAAGGTGTGTACTAATAGTAAAAAAAATTTTTTTGAGGAAGATTAGCCCTGAGCGAACATCCATGCCTATCTTCTTCTATTTTATATGTGGGATGCCTGCTGCAGCATGGCTTGGCGGGTGAAGCGTAGGTCCATGCCAGGAATCCACACTGGCAAACCCCAGGTCTTTGAAGTGGGGCGTGGCAACTTAACTGCTATGCCACTGGCTGGCCCCAATGTACTCATAGTACTATTTTAATAAATGATATTCTGGAAAGAACACAAGCTTTGAAGTCACTGCATACTGATGTCAAACTTGAGTTCTGCTACGAATTAGCTGTGCTACTTTGGGAAACTACTAATGTCACCAGGTCTCTACTTCTTCATTGGAAGGTTGATATGAGTGTCTAATAGAGACATGGGTATACTTAGAGATGTATATGTAGATATATCTAGATTTAGTGCTTAGCACAGTCTAGCAAACACATGCAACTCAGTATACATCTATTGCCTTTGTTTTCTTCCTTGAAATAAAGAAATTAATGAAAAGTTTTCCTTATTGTTTTCTTGATTAATCCCTGATTAATCCCAAATGGCCATCACAAGAATCATTCTTTTAAAAGATATATTTTTATGGGTAGGAATAATTTGTATGTCACCATTTCCTCCTCCAACCTATAAACTTTCCATTATTATCAAGTCTCTTCCTTCGTTAGAGTCCATAAAGGAAAGACAAAATCTTGCATTAAGGCTATCAACTCTTTTCCTTCAAAGCATATAGCAAAGTGATTAGTAACAAAACTTATTGTTCTTCAAGTTAATTGGAAGATACTACATGTGGAAGCCTAATTTTATATCGGTAGAGACTTTAGGGAACGTTCCTAATATCTTTAGGCACTAATACAATTGATTGCCTTGAATCCTGTAAGACATTGTGTTTTACAAAGATGGCTACAACAGTATCTCTCATCCCCTATTGTGTTCTTACATTGTGACCTTGACTTCACATCCAGAGATGGGGTCTATTTTTCCCTCTCTTTGGCTCTGGGTGACTTGTTACTTGTTTGCCACAATAGATGTTGGCTGCAATGATGCTGTGCTACTTCTTAGACTAGGCAAGTGAAAGCTACATTGTTTCTGCCTTGTTTGTTGGGATGTTTCAGCTATTAAGGAAGAAGGCAGGCTATGTGGGATTGCTAGGTTGGAGAGTCTACATACAGATGCCTTGGCCAACAAGCAGATCTGAGGTCCCAGCTGATAGCCAGCATCAGATGTCTACAACGTGAGTGGTTGCAGCTGAGGTTGATTGCAGCCCCGGCCAACGTGTCACTATAGTCATATGACACCCCATGTGGGAACCACCCGGCTGAGCCCTTCCGTCTTCTTTTTAAAACAATTTTCAGATTTATTGAGGTATAATTGGCCCATAACTTTGTGAGAAAAAGAAAATGCTTGCTTTAAGCTGCTAAATTTGGGGGTTATTTTTTATACAAAAATAGTAGGTAGAACAAACCCTTAATCAGAATTTGAATAAAGCAAGGATGTTAAAAACACTTTGTCAAATATTCAGGCGATTTAATTAATATGGCCCACAGTTTATAGAAGTCTTTTGAGACATAAAGAAGAAATAGGCACGATAAGTGTAGATCTCAGCTGTTTGGAGGAAAGTGCTATGATGCCATGTATGATACTCAGAATGCAGAAGGTCGTACTTTATTAAAGATAAGCCAATTGAATGGCTCATCTAATGTAAAGTCAAAGTTGTGGAACATGTGTTTTACCACTGCAGCGATTACTCATTATATTTTATTAGTTCTGGCAATTAGCAAGTTTATTTATTGCAATCTTAAGTATCGTATAATTTTATTACTGAAAAAATTTGTCCATTCCATCTAATGGTTTCACCAGTGACTCTAATACATATGGCAAGATAATTTGTAGAGAATATAATTTATGTTTGGTTCTTATTGCTGTAAGACACAGAAAAGAATAAAAGACATCCCTCCAGTCCCATTGCAAGAAGACAGGCAAGCTTCTGTTTTTAGTATCCTGGAATTGGAAGCAGAAATGCCAAGAACTCAACTCGGGATCTGACCCTCATCCACCTTTCAGTGGGGGGTGTGCATGTGTGTGTGTGTGTGTCTGTGTGTGTGTGTGTCTGTGTGTGTGTGTCTGTGTGTGTGTGTCTGTGTGTGTGTGTGTGTCTGAGGGAGTTTGTTTGAGTAGATTATGATGGAAATAGGTCCACCCGAAGCAGAAGAGGAAACCTTTGAGAGTTTCTAGTGAGCAGAAGGAAAGGGACCTGGTGTGGGAGCTCCCAGTGGCGCAAAGCAGATAAAACATGCTTTCCATCCTCAAGGAGCCTCATGGGCTCTGGACACTGCAGACCAAGAAGTCATTGACTGTCAGAAGTGTGATAAGTGGTTGGCAGCATGAATAGACATAGAAATAATACTCCTGGTCAGTGTGTGTGTGTGTGTGTGTGTGTGTGTGTGTGTGTGGGCGGGGGTGGGTGGGTGTGTATTTGTACATATGTGATGAAAATGAGAGGAGACAGGGAAGATGATGTTTGCGTAAATTTTAATAGAGTTCCCTGGTGCAACGAAGGTTGGAAGGCAGAGGGAGGCACAGATTTTGATGCATTTCCTATTTCTGTTTTTCTTTTTTATTCCAATATCATTCAGAAGGTAGCTATTCTATTTCTGAAATTCGAAACACATTTTCGGGTTTCACCTGTAATGCCAGGAACACTAGGACTGCTCCTTCCACCTTCCGTAGCATTCTCTCCATCCTTCCTATCTCTTTGCCACTTGCATTTGTGTCGGTGATTATCTTCCGTGAGAGGCAGCTGGCCTTGTTTATTGCTCATCACTGTGTTCTCTCTGTCTAGCGCAGTTCCTGGTTTTGTGTCTGACATAAATGCACAATAAATATTTGTTGACTGACATAATACATAAAATTGTATCTGCCTCAACAATCCCAATACTTTTGGATCATTTTACATCAGATGTTTTGTGTTTTTGACCTTTTTTATTTCTATCCTGTCACATTCTTTACTATTTCTATAGAAAGAACTGATGTTTTTTAAAGTATGATTTTGCCAAAAATTATTGGAGTTATTTATAATCCACACCAAATTCTTCTCCTTCCGAGTGCTGGTATTCTACCCTTTTTAATGACCATTCTTTTATCATCTTCTCATTATTTATGTCTCACTAAAGTGAGTAGTGAGTTTACAAGACATCTGAAGATTTTATTTAGTGTTTTCTTGTAATCCTTTAGTTACTGGTGTTCTAAGTACCATATTCTACTGTTCTCTGAAGAAAGGTACATGAGGAGGAAACGTGATGGAGTCGGCATCTAATAGCTCCTGTCGCCACCAGGCAGCAGGGACAAATTGTGCACAGCAGTCTGTGATCACTGCTTTCTCTTTCTGACTTCTGGAGATGCCACTCCACTGTCAGGTGGTCAGAAGCATTCTTCAACTTGGTTTCCTGACAGTAATCTGTTTACTTTCCAGCTGCTTTTGAAGTTTAGAGAATTCTTTATTTTTTTTCTTGAAATTTAGGGCTTTTATTAGGACATATCACAGTACTGACTTCTGCTTGCTCATTTGATAGCAGACACGTTCTCTGTTTCCATTTCTTATCTTTGTTATTTTTAATTTCAGAATTTTATTAAATGTTGATGATCACTTTTCATCTATTATTCAGGTGTTTTCTTTGTGTATATATATATATATATATATATTACTTTTTATTGAGTTTGTGATAGTTTACAACCTTGTGAAATTTCAGTTGTACATTATTGTTTGTCAGTCGTGTTGTAGGTGCACCCCTTCACCCTTTGTGCCCCCCCCCCTTCCCCTGGTAGCTGCTAATCTGTTCTCTTTATCTACATGTTTAACTTCCACATATGAGTGGAGTCATACAGAGATTGTCCTTCTCTATCTGGCTTATTTCACTTAACATAACAACCTCAAGGTCCATCCATGTTGTTGTGAATGGTATGATTTTATTCTTTTTTATGGCTGAGTAGTATTCCATTGTATATATATACACCACATCTTCTTTATCCAATCATCAGTTGATGGGCAGTTGGGTTGCTTCCACATACATCTTGGCTATTTTGAATAATGCTGCAGTGAACATAGGGGTGCATGGGACTTTTGGAATTGCTGACTTCAAGCTCTTTGGATAGATACCCAGTAGTGGGATAGCTGGATCATATGGTATTTCTATTTTTAATTTTTTGAGGAATCTCTATACTGTTTTCCATAGTGGCTGCACAAGTTTGCATTCCCACCAGCAGTGTATGAGGGTTCCTTTTTCTCCACAACCTCTCCAACATTTGTTACTTGTTGTTTTGGTTATTTTTGCCATTCTAATGGGTGTAAAGTGATGTCTTAGTGTGGTTTCGATTTGCATTTCCCTGATGATCAGTGATGATGAGCATCTTTTCATGTGCCTATTGGCCATCCATATATTTTCTTTGGAGAAATGTCTGTTCATGTCTCCTGCCCATTTTTTGATCAGGTTGTTTGATTGTTTGTTGTTGAGTTGTGTTAGTTCTTTATATATTATGGAGATTAATCCTTTGTTGGATATAACTTGCAAATATTTTTTCCCAATTAGTGGGTTGTTTTTTTGTTTCAATCCTGTTTTTCCTTGCCTTGAAGAAGCTCTTTAGTCTGATGAAGTCCCTTTTGTTTATTCTTTCTATTGTTTCCCTTGTCTGAGAAGACATGGTGTCCTAAAAGATCCTTTTAATACTGATGTCAAAAAATGTACTGCCTACATTTTCTTCTAGAAGCCTTATGGTTTCAGGTCTTTCCTTTAGGTCTTTGATCCATTTTGAGTTTATTTTTGTGAATGGTGAAAAAGAATGGTCAATTTTCATCCTTTTACATGTGGCTTTCCAGTTTTCCCAGCACCATTTGTTGAAAAGAATTTCTTTTCTCCATTGTATGCCCTCAGCTCCTTTGTTGAAGATTAGCTGTCTATAGATGTGCGGTTTTATTTCTGGGCCTTCAATTCTGTTCCATTGATCTGTTCACCTGTTTTTGTACCAGTACCATGCTGTTTTGATTACTGTAGCTTTGTAGTATGTTTTGAAGTCAGGGATTGTGATGCCTCCAGCTTTGTTCTTTTTTCTCAGGATTGCTTTAGCAATTCGGGGTCTTTTGTTGCCCCATATGAATTTTAGGATTCTTTGTTCTATTTCTGTAAAGAATGTCATTGGGATTCTGATTTGAATTGCATTGAATCTGTAGACTGCTTTAGGTAGTATGGACACTTTAACTATGTTTGTTTTTCCAATCCATGTGCTTGGAATATCTTTTCCATCTCTTTAAGTCGTCATCCATTTCTTTCAGGAAAGTCTTGTAGTTTTCATTGTATAGATCTTTTGCTTCCTGAGTTAAATTCTTCACCCCAAAGTATTTTATTCTTTTTGTTGCTATATGAATGGTGTTGTGTTCTTGAGTTCTTTTTCTGTTAGTTCGTTATTACATTATAGAAATGCTACTGATTTATGAAAGTTGATTTTATACTCTGCAACTTTGTTATAGTCGTTGATTATTTCTAAAAGTTTTCCAATGGATTCTTTGGGGTTTTCTATATATAAGATCATGTCATCTGCAAACAGCGAGAGTTTCACTTCTTCCCTCCCTATTTGGATTCCTTTTAGTCCTTTCTCTTGCCTAACTGCTCTGGCCAAAACCTCCAGTACTATGTTGAATAAGAGTGGTGATAGAGGGCATCCTTGTCTCGTTCCTGTTTTCAGGGGAATGGCGCTCAGGTTTTGCCCATTGAGTATGATGTTGGCTGTGGGTTTGTCATATATGGCCTTTATTATGTTGAGGTAATTTCCTTCTATGCCCATTTTGTTCAAAGGTTTTATCATAAATGGCTGTTGGATCTTGTCAAATGCTTTCTCTGCATCTATTGAGATGATCATGTGGTTTTTATTCCTCAGTTTGTTGAAGTGGTGTATCACATTGGTTGATTTGTGGATGTTGAACCATCCCTGTGTCCCTGGTATGGATCCCACTTGATCAAGATGTATGATCCTTTTGATGGATTGCTGAATTCGGGTTGCCAAAATTTTGTTGAGAATTTTTGCATCTGTGTTCATCAGTGATACTGGCCTGTAGTTCTCCTTTTTCGTGTTGTCCTTGTCAGGCTTTGATGTCAGAGTGATGTTGGCCTCGTAAAATGTTTTAGGAAGTGTTCCATCCTCCCTAATTTTTTGGAATAGCTTGGAAAGGATAGGTATTAAATCCTCTCTGAAAGTTTGGTAGAATTCCCTGGGAAAGCTGTCTGGTCCTGGGGTTTTATTCTTTGGGATGTTTTTGATTGCTGTTTCAATCTCTTTCCTTGTGATTGGTCTGTTCAGATTGTCTGCTTTTTCTTGAGTGAGCTTTGGGAGGTTGTAAGAGTCTAAGAATTTATCCATTTCCTCTAGGTTATCCATTTTGTTGGCATATAGTTTTTCATAGTATTCTCTTATAATCTGTTATATTTCTGTGGAATCTCTTGTTATTTCTTCTCTTTCATTTCTGATTTTGTTTATTTGAGCTTTCTCTCTTCTTTTCTTTGTAAGTCTGGCTAGGGGTTTGTCAATTTTATTTATCTTCTCAAAGAACCAGCTCTTTGTTTCATTGATCCTTTCTACTGCCTTTTTTGTTTCAATAGCATTTATTTCTGCTCTGATTTTTATCATTTCTCTCCTTCTGCTGACTTTGGGCTTTGTTTGTTCTTCTTTCTCTAATTCAGTTAGGTGTAATTTGAAATTGCTTATTTGGGATTTTTCTTGTTTGTTAAGGTGTGCCTGCATTGCGATGAATTTCCCTCTTAATACAGTTTTGCTGCATCCCATATGAGATGGCATGTTATCATTTTCATTTGTCTCCAGGTAGTTTTTGATTTCTTCTTTAATTTTTCAATGATCCATTGCTTGTTCAATAGCATATTGTTTAGTCTCCACATTTGTCCCTTTCTCAGCTTTTTTCTTGTAATTAATTTCTAGCTTTATAGCATTATGATTGGAGAAGATGCTTATTATCATTTCAATTTTTTAAAATTTATAGAGGCTTGCCTTGTTTCCCAATATGTGGTCTATCCTTGAGAATGTTCCATGTGTGCTTGAGAAGAATGTGTATTCTGCTGTTTTGGGATGGAGAGTTCTACATATTTCTATTAACTCCAACTGTTTTAGCTTTTCGTTTAATTCCACCATTTCCTTGTTGACTTTTTGTCTGGATGATCTGTCCATTGATGTGAGTGGGGCGTTGAGGTCCCCTACTATTATTGTGTTATTTTTGATATCTTCTTTTGGGTTTGTTAATGGGTGCTTTATGAACTTTGGTGCTCCTGTGTTGGGTGCATAGATATTTATAAACGTTATTTCTTCTTGTAGAGTGTCCCTTTGATCATTATATACTGCCCCTCTTTGTCTCTCTTTATCTGCCTTATCTTGAAATCTACTTTTTCTGATATAAGTATTGTGACACCTGCTTCTTTTGTTTGCCATTAGCTTGGATTATCGTCTTCCACCCCTTCACTCTGATCCTGTATTTGTCATTGGAGCTGAGATGTGTTTCCTGGAGGCAACAAATTATTGGATCTTGTTCTTTAATCCTTCTTGCCACTCTGTGTCTTTTTATTGGGGAGTTCAATCCATTTATATTGAGGGTGATTATTGATGTATGAGGTCTTAATGCTGTCATTCTGTCACTCGTTTTCTGGTTTTCCTGCATTTCCTTTGTTTCTTGCCCGTGTGTTTTGGTCTACCCATTGACTTCTGCAGTTTCTTATGCTGTGTTTCTTAGTTTTTTCCTTATTTATTTTTTGTGTCTTTGTTCTGCTTTTTAGTTTAGTGGCTACCTGAAGTTGGTATTCAGAATCTCATGCATAAAATAGTCCATTTTCTGATGGCCACCTATTTCCTTAGTCTAAACTGATTCAGTCCCTGTCATCCTCCCCTCCTAAGTTATTATTTTCCTATCTTATTCCAACTTGTGTTGTGAGTTATGGTTAAAGTGACAAAATTGTCTTCGTTTTTCGTGTTTTCCTCCCCTTTATCCTATTGCTATAGTTGAATATTTGCTATCCTATTATGATTCTATTTATTTGTCTCCTTACTCTGTGTTTGATGACCCCTTTCTCTCCTTTTTTCATGTATGAGGGCCTTCTTGAGGATTTCTTGTGTGTGTGTAGGGGGGTATTTTGGCTATGAAGTCCCTTAGCTTTTGTTTGTCTGGGAAAGATTTAATTTCTCCCTCATATCTGAAGGATATTTTTGCTGCATAGAGTATTTTTGGCTGAAGATTATCTTTTAAAGTTTTGAATATGTCATGCAGTTCTCTCCTAGCTTGGAAGATTTCTGCAGAGAAACCTGCTGGAAGTCTGATAGGGGTTCCTTTGTAGGTTATTTTCTTCTCCCTTACTGCCCTGAGTATTCTTTCTTTGTCATTCATTTTTGCCAGTTTTACTACTATATGCCTTGCAGTAGGTATTTTAACATTGACATATCTAGGAGATCTGGAAGGTTCCTCTACACACATTTCTCTCTCAGTCCCTAGATTTGGGAAGTTCTCTGCTATTATTTCTTTGAGCATGCTTTCTCCTCCATTCTCCTTCTGTTCACCTTCTTGGATACCTATAATTCTTATGTTGCATTTCCTCATTGAGTCAGATATTTCTTGGAGACTTTCTTCATTTCTTTTTAGTCTTAGTTCTCTCTCCTCCTGTCTGGAGCCATTCAATATGTCTATCTTCGATTATGCTGATTCCCTCCTCTATGGTGTCCACATGAGCATTCAGAGAATCCATATTTTGTTTTATCTCTTCCATTGTGTCTTTCATCTCTAGTATTTCTGAGTCATTCTTCTTTATAGTTTCGATCTCTTTTGTGAAGTAGCTCCTGAACTCATTGAATTGTTTCTATATATTTTCTTTTACCTCATTGAGTTTTTTGATGATAGCTATTCTGAATTCATTGTTCTTTAGTTTACTTATTTCTGAGTCCTCAGGACATAATTCTGGGTGTTTATTGTCTTCCCTCTGGTCTGGAGATTTGATGAATTGCCTGATACTGAAAGTATGATTTTTCCCTATTGTGGTATTATTCAGTTGCAGTTACAGCCTTCGCCACTAGATGGGGGTCAAGAGCCACGTATTCTGAGCCCACTGCCTTCCGCGGAGATGGCGTGGCACAGTGAGGGTTGGGGGGGGACATTTTCTGTTGCCTGCAGCCCCGGGTTTCCCATCAACTCTGGCTCTCTGGTCTCCTGGGGTCTTGGCTTGATGAGGTCACCCCATGTGAAAACTTTCGCCCAGTTAGAGGGCTTCCCTTTAGGCTGCAAGGGCACTAGGGAGTCCTGGGTGATCCTGCGGACAGGCAGACCCTCCCCCGCTCATTCCCTCATGGATCCTCCTGCGGCAGTGATCCCAGTCTTTGCGGGAGGGAGCGAAGTTCTCTCTTACCCCATTCCAGCTCCTCCGAGCGGGGCGCCAGCCTCTCTGCCCTCTGTCATTTGGCTGCTGTGACTCTCCAAGGATTCCTGTGCTGTTAGGATATTTTCTTTTGGAATGTGGTTGCTCCTTTTTGTTGTGTATTGGATGGGAGAGAGTCCCAGGCAAGCTCACTCTGCCATGATGCTGACATCACTCCTTCTTTGTATATTTTAATACACAAGGAAAAAATAATATTTTTATTTAAGGGTAGATTTCAATGCTGTAATATCCATATCTATATTCTCTTATATTCAATTTTTGTTGTTCTCTGTATTTTTTGTGAATTTCTATCTTCAGTTTCATAAAGGGCATGTTTATGTAACATTCTATCCTTTTCTCATACTAAAGACCTTTTTTCTTAGTGGAGTCAGGTTAACATTTCGCTGTTTTCCTCTGTTACCTGGCAAGCTGCCCTCTGCCATCCTCAGTTGAGGACCCACCAATTGCATCTTCTGAGCCAGCTTTCCCTCAGAACTCAGTAAGAAGTTATCTTTTAGAAAAATGGAACAAAAGAATATGTATATGTGTATACACACACACACACAACAGAAACATTGATTTTGTACACTCTCTGTTTCAGTGTTATTTTCCAATTAAAATATTGAATTCTAGTTTCTTCATTAAGAGTCTCACTGGTCTTCCTTATATATATAATTCTGAAGCTGTTAGATTAGATAAACACTAATCTTAATGGAAAGTATTTAGACTAATGGCTTTTTACCCTTAAGCAAACCCATCATTCTTCTCATTTGTTCTTTCCTTCCACAAATATATACTGGGTACTTCCTAGATGTCAGGCACTCTGCCAGGCACTGAGAGTATGCAAACATGAACCACATAGTCACTACACTCACGTGACTACTTGTCTAATATGGGGAATAGTCATGTTATAAAAGTATAAGCTAAACTATAAAATATAAGGAACTAAAGAAGCTCCAGCAATGTGCTGGTGGTGACTGATCAGAGAAAACTGCTTATAGGAGTTTAAGCCAGAGATGCTTCTTAAAGGACAAGGAGGTGTTAGCTAGCGAATATCAGGAATCGAGATGGGAGAGGTGAAGAGGAGAAAGGCATTCTAGACTGGCCCAGCAAGAGCAAATGCACAGAAGTGAGGGAAAGCATAGTATGTGCTGTGTCTTTGTGCTTACGTGTGTATACACGAGTGCATGCTTGGTACAGTTCAGTTTTTGCTGGAATTTGACTAGTCCCATATGGAGTGGTAGAGTCCTAGAGGGACTGGTAGAACCAGCTCCTGGAGGGCCTTGTATGCTAAATAAAGAGACTTGCATTCTGTTCTGAAGGGGAGCAGTCCAGATCAATGGGGAGAGACTTGAGAATATTCATAGATTGAAGGGCTTCTACTCAAAATAGCTCGTATCCTTTGCCCCCATCTTGAGCAAATGACAAAAAACTAAACTAAATTAACTATTAGCCATAAAAATTATTTTTTGTGTGTGTTTAAAATAATGGATAAAATGAAAACTCTAAACAACAACAACATTCTGTGGGAAGGGATTGTGACAGATGGTGTCATTGGCTGGGGGTAGAGGTAGAAATACTGTTAAATTTTGTTAAAAATTATAGTTAAGTATTCATGTCGAAATTTTAGCAGAAACTACCAAAAAGAATAAAGATGAAATGTAAAGTTTTGAAATTATCAGAGAAAAAAGGAAGCATAAAGATGTTAAACAGAAGAGAGGAAAGGAATCTAAGAAAAACCTTGGTTAAACAGAAATCACAAAATAGGACTGTGGTAAAATTCTAATAAATCAGCAACCATGATAAACACAAGTGGGCTAATTTCACCTGGAAGATTTTATCATACTGGATAAAAAGAATAAATATTTTAGCCACATGTTACTTGTAAGGGATACCCAAATTAAATAATTAATTACCTAAATTAAAACCATACAGAAATGTTGATGAAATACACACCATTTAAAAAATGACCATAAGAAAGTTGATAAAGCTAAATTAATATCAGACAAAATGGAATTTAAGGAAAAAAGCATCTATGAGGATAAAGCAAGGGTACTACTTAAGAATAATAAAAATAAGAAGGCAAAAGGGAAGGTGATTAAAAAATAGGAGGTACTGATGGAGTAATAGGAAGCTGAGGACAAGATGCAGTCAAGGGTGCACACAGATGAACTTGAAGACTTTTTGGAAAAAGAGTGGAGATGGTTCAGAATGGATGTAACTTAATTGTGGGCAGGCCTCTCCCATTTGTGGTTAGAAAAATGGGGGGACACAGTTATGTCCAGGGGCTATTAGCATGCATCTATTCAAAAAGCACTGATCTTACTTTGAAGCTTTCCCAAGTTATTCTGTGAGCCTTGAAACTTATTTCATATGTTCGCAGAGCCCATTCTACAAGCTTGCATTGACTGTGCTTGTGGTCACCTGTTCGGGAATAAGGTCCCACTCTGAGTACTGGATCAGCTACCTACTCTCAGACTGGGTGGTTCACATTTTTCTTTATGGGCTTGCTGAAAGCAAAAATAGGAACTGCCACTACACAATGAGTGAGAGGAGGTTGATTACTCAATGAACGGTTACTTCATTTATTTTGAAAAAACTACAAAACGTCATCCAAGATGGTTCCTGCCAGTGGAAGTTCATGGGGCTTTCCTCTCCTTCATTCTATATTCTCTTCTTCTTGCCATGTAAGGGTTGTTGGGGGTCTAGACCCCCTCTATAGAAGGCAGCCATGGAAGGAAGTTAAGAGGCTGGTGAGCACACATGAAGGTAGCAAATGAATGTTAGGTTGGATTTAAATCTGGGGGAAACTGATAGCCTCTTACTTAAAATGACTCCTAGGCATTTACTCAGTGGACACTATAAGCGTGAAACGGGAGCTCTCCAAATATTAGCAGGCACAGTGTGGGGCTGAAGTCACCTATGTGGCAGGTTTCCACTGTTGTCTCTTATGTTCTCTTTGTCCTTGTGGTTAATAATTTTTTTTATTCTTGAATGATATTTTCATGAAGTTTTTGGAGAGAGAGTTGATGGACAAGGGTGGTCAATCTGCCAAGTTTAACTGGGGGAGTCAAATTGGGGGCCAACTTGCCTTAACTATACTCAGTCTGTTTGCAAAAGCAGCTAGATAACGCATTACTAAAGCCCACCCTATAGATGACATCTCTGACACTTGGGTCACCATGGTAACAGGTGCTTGAGTTTTTCAGGAACTGAGAGTCAACTCTTTGCCCAGTTCAGCCTGGTTAAGACCACTAACTCTTCAACTTAGGAGACAGAGACAAAAACAAACAGAAAAAAAAAATTGAACAAAAACTAAGACAATCAATAGAACAGAAGAAACAAAAAAAGGTCATGGTTAATATCACCAAGGATATAAGAAAAGAAAATCTGCCTATGAAACAAAAACAGTGTCCTATGAAAAAAGAAAAATCAGAGAGCAGTTTTTAACTTTGGAAATTAAAATATGAAGAACAAGAAGAGGTCTGCTTCAGCCTCTGCTGGTGCATGGCAGGACCCCGGGCTGAGGGGCAGACCAGCAGTCTGGAGGCAGAGGTGTTGCCAGCAGGGTGCTGGGCCTGGGAAGTGGCGTAAAGCTGGGGCTGTGAGGCTGAGCAGGAGATGGCAGTGGCAGTGGCCTTTTGGAGGGTACTGCTGACCCAGGAAAGAGTCCCTCATGTTCCTCTGTGCTCGGCCCCCACTAGGCCAGATGCTACAACTCCTAGCCAGTGAAGGATCTGGGGGCAAAGGTCCTGGCAGTCTGGAATGAATCCAGCCATCTAAGCTGTTGAAACTCTACCTTGAATAGGAACAGAAATTCCAGCCACAAGAAAAAAGGACTGAGCTTGATGAAGACTACCCCTGAGAACAGTAACATTTTATGTGCAAGTCAGAGAAATGTCAAGATCTAATGGATTTAACCAACTTTTTTTGGATCTTGCACGTAAATTTTTATCCTGGCTGCCAATATTTTGGACAGATCCTTGGCCTTTATGAAGGTGAAACCTAACATTTATCTTGCATTGGAGTCTGCGGTTTTTGCTGGCTGCCAGAATAGTTGAAGCAGAATGCAATGTTTCATCCACTCATGAAGAAGTCCAGATTAGTCAATGCAAATGCGCTGCTTCTGACAGAAAACAGAGGGAAAAAACCAGTCTTGGAAAAAATTCAGAAACAGGAAATGGAACATACTGCTGTCTTAAACTTTTTTTCCACTCATATAAGACTATTATACATTGTCATATTTTGGAAGGAAAGAAATATTAAGCCTCGATAAACTGGAGGCTCAGCTGAAAGCTTGCAGTTTTCTACTAGTCTTTTCAAAAGCAAAGCCATCCATATTAGCTTTGTGCCTTCTCGATCTGGAAGTATAAACATTCATTAAATTATTCATTAAATTATTGCAAATTCTTGTGCTTGTTATAAAGCATTCCAAGATTAATGACACTGAGCTCTTTTGCTGGAGGGACGTAGTTTCTAAATGACTAACTGAATATTTTCTCTTGAATGTTGCAAGAAGTTGGTTTGGCTTGTTTCTAGGTGCAGAGCCCAGACCCTCCAGGACAGTAACTGTGGTGTCCCTGAGTTGGCAATAATGTCAGCAGATCTCTGTCTTGATGAAAGTGAGGACTCTGAAGGTGTGAATTGCAGAGAATGAAGTCTCAGCAGCTCTCTCTCCACCAGAGTGATCAAAAATTCACTGCCTCTTTCAGCTTAAAAGTGGCACAGTCTCCGTGCTTGGCACTTTATAAATCTCATTGTACTATGTCAAAATTTAAAGTATGTGTATAGTTTGGAAGCAATAAACGGGGCGTAGGTAGTTTTTTGTCCAGCCCGCATCTAGGCAGGAACACATAGAGTGGCACACCTGTTGTCTATACGTATTCAGACCAGATCTGGTCTATTTTCATATTCTGAGCTACCAAATGGGTTAGGTCCTCTCAAATGATTGAAAATAATTTAAAAAATAGACACTTGGTTTTTTTCTTTGAATAAAAATAATATTTAACTACTTATTCATGTGGATAATAGATTTTGTGGATGAGGATGTAGGGAGTCGAAGGAGAGAGCCTTTGTTTTCTTGATGAAGTATGAAATAGGAAACTTTGAAATCTGCCAAGAATAAAAGAGTCAGGTCTGAGCGGAGAGGAGGTTGGAGGAGAACGGTGCAGGTTCTGAATAGGTTCCCATGCGAATGTTGGAGGGAACTAATCAAGGACAAGGAAGAGGACTGAGGTTGATGCTGAGGTCCCAGCCAAAGCTGGAAACCATGAATTTATAGTAGTGCAAAATCAAAGAATTAGGGGCTTTTTATACAGTATTCTGAACTTCCCAAATGTAGAAACAAAAAGGGTTAACTGTTACTGCTCAAGGATTCGGGTTTGGCAGGTTGCTGGCGATGTTGAACTTCAGATGAACAACCTTGAAGTCCAAGCTCAGTAAGGAAGGAAGGTAGCCTAGGATGGAACTGATAAACTCAGGGAAAATGGAGAATCCAGGAACTGGAGTGTTTGTCAAAATCGTTGTGCAGATCTGGTGGGAAGGATAGTACGAGAGAGGTGAAAAAACAGGAATTTGTTTTCGAAGAATGGAAGTGACCTTTTAAAGGTGTGCCCCTTGGAGGAGGAGTGTGGCGCAGAGGAGGAAGAGGTAAGGTGAAAGACGTCCAGAGAATTTGAAATTAGGGTGTGATCATCTGTCTACATGAACGCTGAAATCTTCTAGAATTGTGGCAGAAATACAGCAGAAAATGACTGTGAGCCAGGTCTGAAAGTCTACGTTAAATGAGATGAGCTTAAGAAGGATGATAAAAGATAATAGCCTTAAATGAGGATGGACTTTTATAGGCAGAAGGAAGAGTAAAGGTCAGGAAGCCGAATTAGGGATCAGGGGAATGTCCCCACTTTCCTGTGGAAATGGGAAAAGGAATAGGTTTCATAGGGAGGCTTATGGGAGGGCTGAAAGCCGTAATTCATCAAGGCCTGTCTTCCTAGAGCATCGATTTCCACGCTTGGTAAAGAATTTCATACATCTCAGATGAACATTTTGAAGTAGGATAGAAAATCCACGTACATGTTAATGATAATACAGCAAATGTCAAAGAAAATTTACACTTTGAGGCTGCTTAGGGCTAGTCCTCTGGCTCCTTGGGAAGACTGTTTTTCTGCTGTCAGATGTGTGGAAAACTTTAAAATTATCTAGGAGGTAAGGGAGGTGAAGAGGTCTTGAAAGGAAGGTTAAGGACACAGGGCAGTTCATTTTCCACAGAAGAGTCTTGTGTGGCGAAGGAGAAGGTAGGGGGTTAGGTCATTCAATAGAAAGATGAGGAAGAGAAGTCTGAAAACAGTAGTGGTGTCCTGGAAAAGAAAAGAGGAGAAAGTGTGTGCTGTTGACATTTTTCAGGGACTAAGAAAAACAGGAATGAAGATTGTTCGCAGGTGATTGCCCCCGGATATTTTCTAGTCTAAATTTTGCACACATCATATTTGTCTAGAAAGCGTTGTACCCTTCCTGTCTAAGGGAGGTGGTAAGGACTATGTGTGAGGAGATTTCCACCAAGTATCAAGAGTTCTGATAAATCCAGGGCTTTTTCGTGGTGACAGAGCAGGGAGGAGTCATTGGTTCAAGTCTCTTCATCATAACCCTCCAAGTATCTTATAATGAATTCAAGGAGACAAGATCAGAGACAACCAATGAAGACCCAAAAACAGGAGTTTACTTTTTCTCTGTTTGGTTTCTATGATGCTTGTCTCTTCGACCTCTTTATGACAGTAAATACATGCAAACTGCTAAACAGCATTGAGTTCCTCAGCAAACGTAACTTTTAAGGCCCCAAATATCAAAACTTTTCATCTTCCACTTACAGTGTCTTAAATCCTGGGGTTTTTTGTTGTTGTTGGAACTATTTACTTTTATCGACTATTACAGCAAGACTGTTTTTCCCCTAACTATAGGGGCTGCTTCTTCCTCATGAGAGATCTCTAAAAACGCATCAAAGACATAATTCAGAACCCTTGAAGCTCTTTTCCTATGGTGCCAAAATGAGTCTGTTATTTTGAAATTATATAGCACTTTTAGTCTAGAAAGCTTTGTGAAGAAATACTTTCTTCTTCAAATTTTGTTGGATAGTGAATTATAGTCCCTGTCTTTCCTGTCCACGAAAGTGATCACATTACCTTCAGATGAACTAATTGAATGATTTATTAATGATCATATGGCAGTGATCTGACCTGGTATGGCTTTGAATGGTGAAATAAAAGAAAGTTTTTATGAGAAATTCTGGAATTTAAAGAATTGTATTTTTGATCTAGCCTGAAGGAGCTCCAGTCTTTTCCAGAAGGAACTGAGGGTAAGCCAGATGAAAAAAATTGGAAGTTTGGAGCAATTGACAAAGAGGAATTTTTCTAAAAAGGGAGGCAGTGGCCTCAGGAAAGGAGAATTGCTAAAGGTATAGGCAGGAAATAATAGAATTGCCACATCGGGTTCTTGAGGGTGTCAGGATGAGGCTTAGCCTGGAACTGTTGAGTTTAAGTCTAACAATAAAGGACAGAGTAAAACCTGGGGCCATTATCAGTGGTCTGCTGGCCTGAGGGGGTAATAATAACCTTGGGATGAATGGCTTAATTTTACTTTTAAGAGCTACTATTCTCACCCAGGTACAATAAAGCATCAGCTGACATCTATTAAACAAAATGTGAACTTATTCAATCAGTTAAGCATCAAATGATTTACTGAATTTTAAGAAAGACAACCTAAAATTGTCCCAGAAAACGTCACAACTGTTTTGAGAGGAGGTGGGAATTTGTGGCAGACCCTTAAATATGATGTGACTTAGATAGTTTGAAAATGAAGAGTATTTGTGACAGAAGGACCAGGATGAAGAAAGGCAATGGCTAAAAACAAAGAACAGTGGAAGTCATTTTACAAACATGAGGAAGGTATTTGAATGACAGATTGATTGTTAGGACTTTATCTGAAAGATCACAGAAAAATACTGTACCTTCTCAAATAGAAAAGTAGCACTGACGTAGGAATCTTAATCAATGAGGTCATGTTGGATTGCCAAGGATTAGTTGGACAATGGGGTGGTGGTGGTGGCTATTGCAATTATCCAAATATTAAGTGACCTCCCCTGCAGGGCGAGTTTTGTGCTTACGGAAAAGTAAAGAAGGAACAAGTATGAGAGGCTGTGACTGCAGTTAAGTGTGTTTAAGCCCAGCTGTATCCACCATTGGATTCCGATAGCTCTGGTGTGTGTGACGGTGATTAGGTCTAGCAGAGTATACCAGTCCAGCTGAGGAGACTTCTGGATGAAAACGCAACCTAAGGGAAGGGGTAGTCAATAGACTCAACCTGTAGGTATAAGAACCAAAACTTGGCATTTGTCATTCTTGGGGAATAGTGATGCTGAGTCATATCATTTTTACCAGTTTGAATTGTCTCCTCTATGGACCTATGTTTTCAAGTAAAAGTCAAGTTTTATTTAAAAGGCTCTAAGATGGGAACAAACAACTCTGCTTTGTGATCCTTTAGTAGAAAAAAACAAAAAGTGGAAAGAAGCATTTTCCTCCAATTCAGAGATTTTATCCTTCTGAATTTGAGTGCCATTGCTGCAGCATCAGCAGAAATGGTGAGCAAGGCTGAGAACAGTGATCCTCAGAGGTTACGTCACTAACCAGAGGACAGTCTTGTATTTAGTGAAAAAGGCTGAGGAAAAATGAGGGATAATGATACAGGTGGCATGTTAAGAAACATGACTTTGTTTGAGTACATGCAAGATACCTGGTGAGGGCCCCAGAAGTACTTGGGAGGAAAAGGATTTTGCAGAGGATTGGTCCTAAATTATGAAATAAGGAAAAAAGCAAGAATACCCAAAAAGGGTGCTACTTGAATTGATATGGATTGGATATTGTGGCAGGTAGAATAATGGCTCCAAAAAGATGTCCAAGTCCTCACCCCCAAAACCTGTGAATGTTACCTGGCAAGGGGGAATTAAGGTTGAGGAAGGAATTAAGGTTGCAATCAGCTAATCTAGGAAATTATTCTGGATTATCCGGGTGGGCTCAGTGTAATCACAAGGGTCATCGAGGAAGAAGGAGACAGAAAAAAGAGAACCGGAGAAATGGCAGCGTAAAAAAGACTCAACCAGTCATTGGAGGCTTTGAAGATGGAAGGGGACCGTGAGTCAAGGAATGTGGGCAGTCTCTAGAAGACGAAAAAGGCAAAAAAATAAATTCTTCCCTAAAACCTTCAGTAAGAAATGCAGCCTTGTTGACACCTTGATTTTAGTCCAGTGAGATCCATTCCAGACTTCTGTCCTCCAGAACTTAATAAATTTACCTTATTATTAAGCACTAAGTATGTAGTAACAACAGCAATAGGAAACTAACATGGATGTGATTTTATGGGAATTGATGTGATTGATAAAGGAGAGAGAAGAGCAAAACAAATATACGAATAATTTTTTTTTTAGCTGAAGTGGTCAGTTGGGATAACAATACATCCACAGAAGACAACTGTAATCAGCAATGGGAGATGTTTTTGGGAAGAAGATAATGAGAGTCAAGTGATTTATGCTGAGTGTGAGGTAGTAAAATGATATGAAAGCATAAATATCCAGATGGAAAAACAGATTTGGAAATTGACAATATAGAGAAGCTATGAGAACAGAGGATTAATCTAAAGAATATTTTAGGCAAAAATATAACGGTTGTGTTTTGGAGATTTTCAGATTTAGATGTAGGTTAAAATTTTGAAAAATAAAATAATGGAACAATCAGAGAAGTGGAAGGGGAATCAGTAAAGAACAGGGGTCAATTCTAAGAGAGTGTGGCATGTAACTGGAGTTTGGTAAACATCACTTGAGTGAATGAAAGAGAAATATCTTAGAAAGTAGATAGAAGCTAAGACTGAGGTGGTTAAAAGTGGCCTTGCTAGTCAAGAGTGGTCAAACCTGCTCCCATACATTATTATAGTCTTGGGAATTGACCAACTTATTATACATTCCAGAGAACACAGATTGGAGTTCTTGTCCTGAAAAGTATCACCTAACAGCACGGCACGTGTGAGTGCTTGTCTCGCTATGGCCTTGTCCGTGCTCAGTGTTGCAATTTGAGAAGGAGGATCTCAAGTGCACCCCACCACACTGAGGTGCACTCTTCAGTACATTGTCAGTCAATGTATGACAAATTTCTATTTTATATTTCCATGCCCTTCATCTCCCAGCATGATCCCATTCCCTTGTGCTTTCCCTCTCTTTTGTGCTTATGTCCTGCTGATCCGTACCTTCCATACTTTCTTTACTTATATGTGCCAATGTAAAATATACAATATTGTTTCATGTAATGCATATATACGTATATGTGAATTGTATGTCTTATATAAATATCAGATTCATATGTAGCTACATGTGCTGCATTATATTTCTTATGTTTTTCACTCAACCATATAGAACTGGATATTTTTTGACAGATATATTGGAATTATCCTTTTTTAGTTTCCACCTGAGTTATCTAGTCTTCTTATTGACTGATATCTAGAATGTTTCCAACTTTTTACTGCAATTCTACTCCAATGAGCATTTTAATCCATGCCTATTCATGTACCTGAGCAAGGCTTTCTCCGGGGTTTTCTTGTTGTTGCTGTAGGATACGGATATACCCTTATTTAATTAACCAATGGATTTTATTTCCAAAATGAATGCCACTGATTACCTCCAAGAGTAGTGCATCAGGGTTTATATTTCAGTGCATCTGCACCAATACTTGATATTGTTTGAATTTTTGCCAATATGATGAACATGCGGTGTATGTCATTGTTATTTTTACTTGTGTGATTAACACGTGGTTGGTTTTTTCTTCATATATTTATGATGTTTGCATCTATAAATTGCCTATTTGTATCCTTTCCCAATTCTTTTTGGTCTCCTTATTTCTTGATAATTTATAACACTTCTTATATATTCCAGATCTTAATTTTTTGTCTGTTTTGGATGTTGTAAATACCTTCTTACTGCTAATTTCATCTAAGGGGAACTTGTTTGAGGAAATCTTTGCTTTTAATGTAGTGCTATACATGATTTTCCTTTATATCATTAATGCCTTTTGGTGTTCTTTAAAAATCATCTTCTATATATAGAGAAAAGATATTAGAATACACTTTCTACTAATACTGTTATTTTTCTTTTCATAATATGCCTTCAATCCATGGAGCTTATTCCTGTGACACAGTGTCGTAATTTCATTGTGTTTTCCACATAGTGAACCCATTATTTCAACGTCGTTCACAAAAGAATTCATACTGTATCCATTATATGCTATGTTAGTCTTTTATCTTTTTACATCAAATATTGCAATTTGGAAACCTCAGGTCAATGATTCAAATTTAGGCTTACTGTTTTCACTCTAGAAACATTGAGGATTTCTCTTTGTGTTCAATGTTTTTGACTATTTCTGTACCATGTATACATTTGTATTGTTTTATCTTTTCTGCCCTACTCTGTAGTCTGTGAGGCTTCTCGACTAAGGGCATATCTCTCTTTAGTTACAAAAATTCATGACTGTTCTATCTTCAGTTCTTTCCTCTTCATTTTTAAATTTATTTTTCTTTTTCTGGGATTTCTATCAATTGAAAATTGATACTTCAACCTTTAGTCTCTCTATCTCATAACTTGCATTTTTATGGAGTTAGGGTTTGTACAAGTACATAAAAGTCTGTCTCATTTATTTAAATAACCATGTAATATATTACAATATTATTAAAAAATAATTCATTGATGGACATTTAGGTTTCCAATTTTCCACAACAAAGAAATCATTCTACTATGTACGTTTTGTTGCCCATCTGTGAATATTTCTTTTGAATTGTTTCTTAGAAGTAGAACTGCTGAGTCAACGGGCATACACAATTTTATTTTGATAGGCTGTCAACTTGTTTTCCAGAATGGTTTCTCCAATTTATACTCCCACTAAGACTGTACAGAACTATTTCTTGTATACTGGCCAAGGCTGGATATTATCACTGTAATTCTTGTCAAACTTATGAAAAATAATCACTTTTAATTTGCATTTTTGTTATAACTAGTCAGGTTGAACATCTTTTTATATGTACTTATATAGACATTTGTGATTATCCTTTATGACTTGCCTGCTTATGTCCTGCCCATTATTTTTTAATTTTTTGTTTTTTTTTAAAGATTGGCACCTAAGTCAACATCTCTTGCCAATCTTCTTTTCTTTTTTTTTCTTCTTCTTCTTCCCAAAGCCCCCCAGTACATAGTTGTATATCCTAGTCGCGAGTGCCTCTGGTTGTGGCATGTGGGACGCTGCCTCAGCAAGGCCTGATGAGTGGTGCCACGTCCGCGCCCAGGATCCGAACCAGCAAAACCCTGGGCCGGTGAAGCGGAGCGCGGGAACTTAACCACTCTCCACAGGGTGGCCCCTGTCCTGCCCATTATTGCTATTGTTTTTTTAAAATTCACTTTACGCACTGTAAATATATTCTGGATAGTAATCCTTGTCAGTAATATATGGTGCAAAAATTTTCCCAGAACTTTGTTGAAATTTTAACTTTATTTAGTTTTATGGAGTCTTTAATTTGTATAAAATAAAATCTGTCGGGTCTTTTCCTCTAGCTTTTGTGCTTAACTTACAAAATATCCCTGCCAATATTAACTTATATTTTCTTCTACCATTTTTGTAATATGAATTACCATGAAATTTACACATGCATACAGGTCTATTCTATTTTTCTTCAGTGTGTAAATCCAATTATTCAAATACAATAATTGAATAGCTCATATTTTCATTTTTGTTTACAATGCTGTCTTGCCACAAACTAAATTAAAATACATACATGAATCTGTTTATAGATGCTGTTTGTAATCTATGTTAACTTCTGTCATTCATGTCCTTCTTCGTTACTATTATCAAAAAAAATTTATAGTTATATTTTCCATAGCATCTTTAGTTTACTGTTTTAATGAACCTTATAATTAGTTTTTTGTTAATGTCTTTTGTCATTAGTGGAGGTGATGGTCAACATAGATTTATTAATTGTTCCTTTATTGCTCATGATACATCTCTCCCTTTTCCAGCTTTTCTTTTAGATCTGTCAGTAAACTTTCATAGTTTATTTTGGTTCCTCACTTGTTTTTTTTTCAGTTTTTGTTATCATCGTTGGTTATTTGTATTTTCAAATTTTCTGATTCTTCTTCAGAAACATTTGATAATTAAAATAAAATCCTTTTCTTTTCATATTCATTAGCATGAAATGTGTAGTGTATTAGTGTATTTCTTATAATTTATCATCTCCTCAGTGTATTATTTTCTTACTTATTTTATTTATATTTGTTTCTCTTTTTTTAATAGAATTTATTATTGCATTTTATTTTACTGTTATTGCCTCAAAAAGTCAGCTCTTGGGGCCTGCCTGGTGGCACGGCGGTTAGGTTTGCACATTCCGCTTCAGCAGCCTGGGGTTCGAAGGTTCCGATCTTGGGTGCGGACATGGCATCGCTTGGCATGCCATGCTGTGGTAGGTGTCCCACATATAAAGTAGAGGAAGATGGGCACAGATGTTAGCTCAGGGCCAGTCTTCCTCAGCAAAAAGAGGAGGATTGGCAGCAGATGTTAGCTCAGGGCTAATCTTTGCCAAAAAAACACAAAAGTCAGCTCTTGATATTAATTGGTTCTATTTTTTTTTGTTTTAGGTTAATCAACTCATTTGTAATTTTTGTTTTTACTTTTTATTATTCTTTGTTAAGGTTTATTTATAGTGATTTTGAACAGCAGATAAATATATTTTTAACTTATTTTTATTATGTATTTTAAAGTAATGAAAGCTATGGAATATATGCTGCCATTACAGCTTTGATTGCCTTCTATATAATTTGATATACATTTTATTGTTAATATCCTTAAGATGTATTCCTCTTCTTTAGATTATAAATGTAAAACTGGTATTTAAATATTTATAAAATTTAAATGTGGATAAATTAAATTAAACAAGCATTAGTTTATTCATTTACTGATTATTTGAGGGTCTAGTATATGAAACATATTGAAATATAAATTTATATGACATTTATAATAAACGAAAATAGAAGGTGAAAAATTACATGTCTATTACTATGACTTAAAGTTGCATTTCTCTAATTACTAAAGGAGTTTACCATTTTTCATGTATTTTATTGCCATTTTACTATTTGAAAAAATACATGTTTTTATTGTTTTTCCTTAATTTTCTACTTGGATAGCATCTTTTCCATATTGATTCTCAAAATTTCATTAGTTAAGATTTTGACTTTGTTTCATAGACTGCAATTTTTTTCAATTTGTTTTGTTTTTTGTTTTTGAACTATTGCTTTTTAGTGAAGATAGTTTCCATAACATTTATTTTTACATATGAGAAATGTTTAATCTCATAAGTAATCAGATAGCTGCAAATTAAAACCAAAATGCAATACGATTTTATACCCGCCAACTTGGGGTAGGGGGAAACGTGTGCTACACAAATGTCGGTGAGGGGTGAAGTAAAGCAATCATACCTTCGATTATAGACTGGGTGGATTGCCAAGTAGTTCGATCCCTTGAACATTCACATGCTCTGTAACCTCGCAATTTTATTTTACTTTTTTAACTATTTGTTTAATTAATTAATTTCATTTATTTATTTATTTATTTATTTTTCTAAGATTGGCACCTGAGCTAACAACTGTTGCCAATGTTCTTTTCTTTTCTGCTTTATCTCCCCAAATCCCACCCCTGTTACATAGTTGTGTATCTTAGTTGCAGGTCCTTCTAGTTGTGGCATGTGAGATGCCGTCTCAACGTGGCCCAAAGAGCAGTGCCATGTCCTCGCCCAGGATCCGAACTGGCGAAACCCTGGGCCGCTGCAGCGGAATGCAAGAACTTAACCACTTGGCCACGGGGCTGGCCCCTAATTTATTTTTTTAATTTCAGTAACATTGGATTATAATATTACATAGCTTTTGGCTGTACATCATAATATATTTTGAGTTCTGTGTAGATTACATCATGTTCCCCACCCAAAAACTGATTATAGTCCATCCCCTCACATGTGAGACTAATCACCCCTTTTGCCCCCCTCCTTCCCCCCTTCCCCTGTGGTAACCACCAATCCAATCTCCTTTGCTATGTGTTTGTTTGTTGTTGTTTTTATCTTCTAATTATGAGTGAGATCATATGGTATTTGACTTTCTCCCTCTGACTTATTTCACTCAGCATAATACCATCAAGGTCCATCCATGTTGTCATAAATGGCCGGATTTCATAATTTCTTACGACTGAGTAGTAGTCCATCATGTACAAATACCACATCTTCTTTATCCATTCGTCCCTTGATGGGCACCTAAGTTGCTTGCAAGTCTTGGCTATTGTGTATAATGCTGCAATGAACATAGGGGTGCATGTATCTTTATTCATTTGTGTTTTCAAGTTCTTTGGATAAATGCCCAGCAGTGGGATAGCTGGATCATATGGTAGATCTATTCTTAATTTTCTGAGGATACTCCATACTGCTTTCCATAGTGGCTGCACCAGTTTGCACTCCCACCAGCAGTGTACAAGGGTTCCCTTCTCTCCACATCCTCTCCAACATTTGTTGTTTCCTGTCTTCTTAATTATAGCTATTCTGACTGGAGTGAGGTGATACCTCATTGTAGTTTTGATTTGCATTTCCCTGATAGCTACTGATGTTGAGCACCTTTTCATATGCCTGTTGGCCATCCGTATATCTTCTTTGGAGAAATCTCTGTTCAGATCCTTTTCTCATTTTTTAATTGGTTGTTGGGTTTTTTTGTTGTTGAGCTGTATGAGTTCTTTGTATATTTTGGATATTAACCCTTATCTGATATATGGTTTGCAAATATCTTCTCCCAATTGTTAGGCTGTCTTTTCGTTTTGTTGATGGTTTCCTTTGCTGTGCAGAAGCTTTTTAGTTTGATGTAGTCCCATTTGTTCCTTTTTTCTTTTGTTTCCCTTGCCCGGTCAAACATGGTACTTGAAAATATGCTGCTAAGACTGATTTGAAATAGTGTACTGCCTATGATTTCTTCTAGAAGTTTCATGGTTTTGGGTCTCACAATCAAGTCTTTAATCCATTTTGAGTTGATTTTTGTGGATGATGTAAGAGAATGGTCTACTTTCATTCTTTCCCATGTGGCTGTCCAGTTTTCCCAACACCATTTATTGAAGAGACTTTCCTTTCTCCGTCATACGCTCTTGGTTCCCTTGTCGAATATTAGATGTCCATAAATGTGTGGGTTTATTTCTGGGCTCTCAATACTGTTCCATTGATCTGTAAGTCTGTTTTTGTGCCCATACCATGCTGTTTTGGTTACTATGGCTCTGTAGTATATTTTGAAATCAGGGAGTGTGATACCTCCAGCTTTGTTCTTTTTTCTCAGGAATCCTTTGGCTACTCAGGGTTTTTTGTTGTTCCATATAAATTTTAGGATTCTTTGTTCTATTTCCGAGAAAAATGTTGTTGGAACTTTGATAGGGATTGCACTGAATCTACAGATTGCTTTAGGAAGTATGGACATTTTAACGATGTTAATTCTTCCAATCCAAGAGCATGAAATATCTTTCCATTTTTTTGTCTTTTCTTCTATCTCTTTCAACAATGTTTTATAGTTTTCGGTGTACAGATGTTTCACCTCTTTGGTTAATTTTATTCCTAAGTATTTTGTTCTTTGTGTTGCAATTGTAAATGGGATTATATTCTTAATTTCTCTTTCTGCTACTTCTTTGTAAGTGTGTAGAAATGCAACCGATTTTTGGATGCTGATTTTGTATCCCGTGACTTGGCTGTATTCCTTTATTGTTTGTAAAAGTTTTTTAGTGGATTCTTTAGGGTTTTCTAGATATAAAATCATGTTGTCTGTAAAGAGTGACAGTTTCACTTCTTCTTTTCCAATGTGGATCCCTTTTATTTCTTTTCCTTGCCTGATTGCTCTGGCTAGGACTTCCAATACTGTGTTAAATAAGAGTGGTGACAGTGGGCATCCTTGTCTGGTTCCTGTTCTTAGAGGGATACCTTTCAGTTTTTCTCCATTGAGAATGATATTTTCTGTGGGTTGCTCATATATGGCCTTTATTATGTTGAGGTATTTTCCTTCTATACTCATTTTATTTAGAGTTTTTATCATAAATGAATGCTGTATCTTGTGAAATGCTTTCTCTGTATCTATTGAGATGATCATGTGATTTTTATTCTTCCTTTTGTTAATGTGGTGTATCATGTTGATAGATTTGACAATGTTGAACCATCCCTGCATCCCTGCATCCCTGGAAGGAAACCCACTTGATCATGCTGTATGATCTTTTTAATGTATTGTTGTATTCGATCTGCTAGTATTTTGTTGAGGATTTTTGCATCGATGTTCATCAGTGATATTGGCCTGTAATTTTCTTTTTTTGTGTTGTCCTTGTCTGGTTTTGGTATCAGGGTACTGTGGGCTTCGTAGAAGGAGTTAGGAAGCCTCCCCTTATCTTCAAATTTTTGGAAGAATTTGAGAAGGATAGGTTTTAAGTCTTCTTTGAATGTTTAGTAGAATTCACCAGGGAAGCCATCTGGTCCTGGACTTTTATTTTTTGGGAGGTTTTTGATTGCTGTTTCAATCTCCTTACTGGTGATTGGTCTATTCAAATTTTCTACTTCTTCTTGGTCCAGTTTTGGAAGGTTGTATGTTTCTAAGAATTTACCCATTTCCTCTAGAGTATCCAATTTCTTGGCATATAGCTTTTCATAGTATTCTCTTATTATCTTTTGTATTTCTGAGGTATCCATGGTAATCTCTCCTTTTCATTTCTGATTTTATTTATAAGCCTATAAGCCTTCTTTCTTTTTTTCTTGATGAGTCTAGCTAAGGGTTTGTCAATTTTGTTTATCTTTTCAAAGAACTAGCACTTGGTGTCATTAATTTTTTCTATTTTTTTTTTTTTAGTCTCTATATAGTTGATTTCTGGTCTGATTTTTATTATTTCCTTCCTTTTGCTGATTTTGGGCTTTGGGTCTTATACTTTTTCCAGTACCTTTAGATGCACTTTTAGATTGTCAATTTGGGATTTTTATTCTTTGTTGAGGTAGGCCTGAATTGCTATAAACTTCCCTCTTAGAATCACTTTTGCTGTATCCCACAGATTTTGGCATGTTGTATTTTCATTTGTCTCCAGGAATTTTTTGATTTCTCCTTTGATTTCTTCGTTGACCCAATCATTCAGTAGCATTTTGTTTAATCTCCACATTTTTGTGGCTTTTCCAGTTTTCTTCCTGTAGTTGATTTCTAGTTTCATAGCCTTGTGGTCAGAAAACATGCATGGTATTACTTCGATCTTCTTAAATTTATTGAGGCTTGTTTTGTGGCCTAATGTGTGATCAATCCTAGAGAATGTTCCATGTGTATTTGAAAAGAATGTGTATTTTGTGGTTTTTGGATGGAATGTTCTGTATATATATATATTAAGTTCACCTGGTTTAAAGGTGTCCTTTAAGGCCAGTGTTTCCTTATTGATCTTCTGTTTGGATATCTATCCATTGGTGTAAGTGGAGTGTTAAAGTCCCCTACCATTATTGTGTTACTGTCTATCTCTCCTTTTATGTCTGTTAATAGTTGCTTTATATACTTAGGTGCTCCTATGTTGGGTGCATAGATATTTACAAGTGTTATATTTTCTTGTTGGATTGTTCCCTTTGTCATTATGTAGTGCTCGTCTTTGTCTCTTGTTACAGTTTTTGTTTTTAAAGTCTACTTTGTCTGATATAAGTATTGCTACCCCCGCTTTCTTTTCTTAGCCATTTGCATGGAATATCTTTTTACATCCTTTCACTTTCAGTTTGGAAGTGTCTTTAGGTCTGAAGTGTGTCTCTTGTATGCAGCATATACATGGGTCTTATTTTTTTATCCACTTGGCTACCCTATGGCATTTGATTGGAGCATTTAGTCCATTGACATTTAAAGTAGCTATTGATAAGTATGTATTTATTGCCATTGTGTTACTTTTCTTTTTCCAGGTATTTTAGTAGTTCTTCTCTGTTCCTTTCTTTTTCTCTCCCTCTCTTCCCTTGTGGTTTGATGGCTATCTTTAGTAATCTGTTTGATTTTTTTTGTCTTACTTTTTTGCTTGCTTATTATAGGTTACTGATTTGTGATTACCATGATGATCCTATTTACTATTCTTCGTATATAACAGTCTATACCGACTTGATAGACTCTTTAGCTTGACCTCTTTCTAAAAGCTCTGCTTTTTCACTCCCCTCCTCCCACATTTTATGTTTTTCAAATCATATATAGTCTCTTGTTTAGTGTGTGTCTATCCATTACCCTCTTATCATTGAAATAGGTGATTTTAGTACATTTGTTTTTTAACCTTCATATTATCTTCACAGGTGGTTGATCTGCTACCTTTACTATATTTTTACCTTTACAAGTAATTTTATTGCCTGGTTTGTTTGGGTTTTTTTTTTTTTTTTGATAATTTTCTAATCCCTATTTGTGGTCATCACTTTCCCACTTAAATAAGTCCCTTCAGCATTTCTTGAAGAACTGGTTTCTTGGTGATAAACATCTTTAATTTTTGCTTGTCTGGGAAGCTCTTTATCTCTCCTTTCAATCTGAATGACAACCTTGATGGATAGAGTATTCTTGGCTGTAGGTTTTTTCCTTTTAGCACTTTAAATATGTGGTGCCATTCTCTTCTCGCCTGTGGGGTCTCGGCTGAGAAGTCTGCTGATAGCCTGATGGGTTTCCCTTTATATGTCACTTGTTGCCTTTCTCTTGCTCCTTTTAGGATTCTCTATTTATATTTAATTTTGGACATTTTAGGTATAATATGTCTTGGTGTGGGCCTCTTTGGACTTATCTTATTTGGAGGTCTCTGTGCTTCCTGTACTTGGATGTCTGTTTCCTTCCTCAGGTGAGCAAAATTTTCATCTATTATTTCTTCAAATAAATTTTCGGTCCCTTTGTCTCCCTCTTCTCCTTCTGGGACACCTATAATCTGAATGTTAGCACACTTGATATTGTCCCAGAGTTCCCTTAGACTGTTCTCCTTCTGTCTAATTCATTTTTCATTTTTCTATTCAGCTTGGGTGATTTCCTCTGGTCTTTCGTCTAGCTCACTGATCCGTTCTTCCGCATACTCTATTCTGCTATTGAGTTCCTCTAGTGAATTTTTCATTTCTAGTATTGTATTCTTCATTTCTGATTGGTTTTTTTTTACATCTTCCAGTTCTTTGCTGATGATCTCACTGTGTTCATCCAGTCTTCTCCCAATATCTGTGAAGATCCTCATGATATTTTGTTTGAACTCTTTGTTGAGTAGGTCACTTGTTTCTGTTTCATTTAGTTCTTTTTCTGGGGTTTTCTCCTGTTCCCTTGTTTGGAAAGTATTCCTTTGTCTCCTCATTATGCCTCTTTCTCTGTCCTTATTTCTGTGTATTAGGTGAGTCAGCTATGTCTCCTGATCTTGGAGAAGTGGCCTTATGTAAGAGATGCCTTATGAGGCCCAGCAGTGTGCTTCCCTCTTGTCACCAGTCCAGAAGATCCAGGAGTGACCCCTTTGTGGGCTACTTGTGTCCTGCTGTGGCAGGGTTGTTCTCACTGCAGGACCCAGGGAGTCTAGTCTTTCCTTCCCTGGCCAGCTGTTTTTGAATCTGGTTTGGGGAGCCTCAGCACCATTGGCTACAAAGTCTATCAGCATGCTTCTATTGTAGTTTTCCTGTTAATTGGGATGGTACCCAGTGTAGCTGGTTGCTAGGCTCAGGGGCTTACAGTTCTGATAGGCCTCAGGCCTACAAGGCTGTTGTCAGTTCCCTTAGGAGTGCAGTTGAGTGGGGCTGGCCCGAGGCAGGGAGCACTCAATTGTTTCAGGCTTTGGAAGGTGGGGCTGATCCTTTTTATGGCTATTTGTGAAGCACTGGTCTTATGCCACTGATAAGCCTCACCCTTCACAGGACCACATACACCATCAACACAGTCCTGGTCCATGCACACTTCTCAACCCTCTGGAGCATACCCTGATGCAACACTGCAGAGGCTCCCACCTCTCTACCAATGCCCCCCACAGATCACCTGGTCCTCACACAGGCCCTGCCCCACAGAGGCAGACACCCTTGCCTGCCTGTAGAGGATCAAGGCACCCAGTCAATGCAGGCTGAAAGGTAGCCTGAGGGCTTGCTGTTAGGTGGCGCCAGTCCCTAGGGCCCATTGACTGCCCTTGCTGAACTGGATTAAATCTGTGCTCTAGTGGGCATGGCAGACCCCTGGGCTAACAGGCCAAGGGATGAACCTCAATGGCATCTACTAGGGTCTGTGTCAGCCCGCCTGGAGCAGTTCAGAACAATGGCCCCCACCAATGTCTCAGTCTCTGGAGAGGTCGCTCCTCTCACAAAGATGCCCCCCGGAGCCCACCAGATGAGTCCCTTTTCACCAAAGGACTGTCAGCCTTCTGTCTGATGATTTTAGGTTGCTGCAATGAGTGAGTTTGTGCGTGGGCCCTTTGAGACCCGAATCTTTTCGGCTTTTGGCCGATAGCTTTTCTGGGGGTATCCTCACTGCCGTTAATAGCCAGCAATGCCAGACAGTAAGACCCCCATCTCAGTTGGGCTGACTCTGAAGGATGCTTTTAGCAGTATGGGCCCCGCTCCAGACCTCACTCCTCCAGGGAGGGCTCGTACCTTATGGTTTCTCCCAGCTGAGAAGCTCTGCTGCTCCCAAAGGTGGCTTTTTGTCTCTCCAGCAGGAATTTCTGCCTCTTCTGCCTTAGTCAGGACAGTTGTGGGGGTTGTTTTTATCCAGTTTTCAGTTTCCAATCTGGGGTAATTTTTCCAAAAATAGTTGTAACCTGGTTGTGTTCATGAGAGGAGATGAGTTCAGAGTCTGCTTACGCTGCCATCTTGACGAGATCTCTCCATAACACTTTAAATTGAGCTGTAATTTACCTACAGTAAAATGCACAGATCTTAAGAGTACTATTCAAAGAATTGGCAAATATATAAATCCATGTGACCAACATACAAGCCATTGTACTGTTCAATTCTGTCACCAGAGGAAGTCCCTTTCTACTCCCTTCCAGTTGATCACCTATCCACTGCGTCGTGCCAACCACCATTGTTCCGATTGCTATCACCATTGGTTCATTTTCTGTGTTCTAGAAATGCATATAAATAAAGTCATACTATCTACTGTGACTACATCTATTCTGACTGTATCTACTCTGAATGGTGTCTGACTCCATTCACTCAACATGGTTTCTGTGAAATTCTTCCATGTTTTTGTATGTATCAGTAGTTTGTTCCCTTTTATTGCTGAATAGCATTTTATTGAATAAATATACCAAAAATTGATTATCCATTTGGATTCTTTTCCAGTTTTTGACTACTATGAAAAATTGGCTCTGATAATGTTTTGTTAAAGATTTTTAGGGGACATATTAGAATTGAATTTTTTTTAATATAAAGAGAATTTTAATTAATCAATAGAACCAACTCAGAAATTGTAGAGACAAAGGAATTAGCAGACGAAGTCATTACAACAGCTATTTTAATTATAATCCATATGGACAAGAAGGTAGAGAAAGACATGGTCATGAAAAGGAGAGCATTGGCAAATATAAAAATGCAAACTTTTTGAGATTAAAAATATAATACCTGAGATTAAAAATAAAATAGATCATACTATAGATTGTGCCCACCCCACCAAGTTCATATGTTGAAACCTGATCTCCTATATAACGGTATTTGGAGGTGGGGTCTTTGGAAGGTAATTAGGTCATGAGGGTGGAGCCCTCATGAATGGAATTAGTACCTTTATAAAAGAGACCCCAGAGAGCTCCCTCACTCCTTCCACCATGTGAGAACTCAGTGAAATGGCCATCTATGAACCAGGAAGTGGGCCCTCAGCAGACATCAAATCTGCCAGTGCCTTAATCTTGGATTTGTCAGCCTCCAGAACTAAGAAATATATCTGTTGTTTAAGCTAATCAGTCTATGGTATTTTTTTTATAATAGCCTGAATAGACTAAGATAGATCACATTCACATTAAATTAGGTACAGTGGAAAAAAAGATCAATGAACTTAAACACATAGCCATAGAAATTATACAAAATTATGCACAGGCACACAAAAAAAGGCAAAAATGGACCGTGCATCAGTGACCTATGGGATAATATCAGGTAGCCTAACATACATGCAATTGTGGTCTCAAAATGAAAGAAGAGAGAGAGAGGATGAGAGAAAAAACATTTGAGGAAATAATAGCTGACAATTTTCCAAGAGTGTGGAAAACTATAAACCTACAGACCCAAGAAACCTAATAAACTTCAAGCAGAGTAAACATGGAAACTACACTAAATTATATCTTAATGAAATTGTTGAAAACCAGTTGTAAAGAGAAAATCTGAAAAGCATCCAGAGGAAATAAAGACAGAGGACTTCACTGTGGTAAAATTTAGGAGAATATAATATTTGAATTAGTAGTATTTAATTGCCTTAGCATTTTAAACATAGATTATAATAAAAGTGTAAAGTATTAATTGTCACGTTTTAAGCCCCATTCCATTCATCTTTCATAAAATCATATTAAATTATGAAGCAAATATAATAATAGTAAAAAATACGTATTAACAATGAAAATTGGGAAAGAGTGTGGTTCTTATTTCAAATATTTGAAGGGTCTACAGGCTATGGAAGGGGTAGAATGTATTGAGAACCTGTGTTATCCTATAACTCACTGCATATAAACTATAGCCTATCTCAGAAAGAACTGACGGACCTATTACCACCACCTAATTTTAAATGGCAAGATCTCGATGAAAGTGGGTTGCAGAGCAGTTGGTAAGAAGCATAACTTGATCCTAATTAAGCCTAGCATCAGAAATTTCCTGGATGCCAGAGTTTATGCAGGGGAGGGAGCCTGCTGTACAGATTATTCTCATATTACACTTTCCACAAAATCAGGACGACAGCTGAGGCTAGTTCCCAGTGAGAGCTGTCAAGCCAGTGAGAATAATTTTATAGAGAGAGTTGAGACTACCCAATAATTACAGAGGAGAAACTCCAGCAATGAGAAAATCCATGCTCTGATTGCATCCAAGGATAATGTCCTTGACCGCTAATCTTCCAAAGCAAAATTATCATAAAACTACATTTTTCTCTTCTTGCTCTTATGTTTTGCATAGGGGCTCGTTCAGTTTCTTACAATTCATCTCAGTTCCAATATTGTTCAAATATGAGCTTCTCTCTCTAAGGTTAAGTAAACCAAAATGTTGACCAATGTATTGAAAACTGTACGCTTTTAAATTAGACTAATCTCAGGAGGTAAAACAAATGCCCACCAGCAAAACAAACTCATTATAAGAAACTAGAGAAACTTTAAAAAATCCATGATCTGTAAATGTATTAAAGTTCAAGAAAGCCAGAGTAAGGAGTCATTAAAGATCCAAGAAAGATATTTGAGATAAAAATATGACTGCTGGAGTTTGAAAATGCAATAAAGGAAAAAAACTGAATATTGGATTGTACAGAATACTGACAAATGGATTAGTATTTTTATACTCCCAAATTAAACAGAAAGAATGTAATCATAAATGAACAGAGATTACCTGAGAACACAAAAGACTAAGTATATACTGCCAATATTTTTATATGTGTCTGCTTCAGCTAGATGACTTAAGACAATGTCTTAGTGTTTCATTATGTTAGTGATGATAGGTACATAGAAACTTCCCAAACTCAATTGTATAGAGAATAAGAATGAAAACAAAAAAGACAAGAACGTTCAAGACTGTGGGGCAACTTCAAAAGATATAACATACATGTAATTGGGATAGCAGAAGAAGAAGAAAGAAAACAAAGCAGAAGAAATATTTGAAGTAATAATCTCTGAGAACTTTTTAAAGTAAATAACAAACGCCACAGATCCAGGAAGTTCATAGAACATAAATACCAAAAATCCACACCTAGGCATATCATATTCAAACTGGAGAAAACAAAGACAAGGAATAAATATTGAAAACACCCAGAGGGGGACTCTTATTATAGAGCAATAAGTATAAGAATTACATCTGACTTCTTGTCAGAAACCATGCAGGCACGAGTGATGTCAGCAAGATGGCTGAATAAGACGTCCCTCATTCGAATTCCACCCCCCAACAAGAATAATTTAGTATCCATCCACAGAAAAAGGTGCCTTTGTGGGAGCTTTGGGATCCAGGTAGGAGACTGAAAACTTAGTGCAGTCCAAGACCAAGGAGAGCTGTTTTGAGACACATGCTCACAACCAGGCAGCTGCTTTGCCAACCATGGTCCCAGCTACAGACCAAGAAATACCTCCATGTACACTGAGAACTTGGCTACAGCCCTGTTTGACTTTGGTTCTGTCACTAGCACCATACACTAAGGGACCTGGAAGGAGTCATGCTGACCTGTGTGTTAGGTAACAGGCATACAGAGCTCAGTCCTGGCTGTAGACTCTGAAATGGCCTGTAACCAGCTCCAGCTCTGCTCAGCTGTAGTCCAGGAACCCTAGAAGTAATCCTTCCAAACTTTTTCAGACTGTAGATTCTGAATGGGCCTTGTCTTGGGCTCCAGCCTGTCCCAGGCATAGCCCATGCACAGTCCTGCTGGCACAGTGATCCAGCAGGAGATATATCTATACCCCTAGGTATCCTGAAAGGGCCCTATACAGTCATGCACTGCATCACAATGTTTCAGTCAACGATGAACCGCACATACAATGGTGTTCCCATAAGATTAGTATCATATAACCAGGTGTGTAGTAGGCTGTACCATCTAGGTTTGTGTCAGTACACTGTATGATGTTTGCACAATGGTAAAATCACCAGTGATGCATTTCTCAGAAGGTATCCCTATTGTTAAGTGACACATGACTGCAATGGGCTGTAGCTTTCTCACAGCCACAGTCTGCCTGCAGGCTTGAGAGTCTAGGATTTCAGCAGGAGATACTGTCATCTGCACCCCCAGATATCCTGAAAGGGCTCTGTATTTGACTATAGGCCCCTCCCAGCCACAGTCTATGAGCAGAAATGCTGGCAAAGGGACCAGACAGGAGAAATTCCCAGGAGGTCTATGATTTGCCTGACAAAGATTTCTAAATAATTAGCTTAAAGAAACGCAAAAGAAAACTGATAAACAATTTAAAAATGGGGAAAACATTGCATTAACAAAATGAGAGATTTAGTAATAAAATAGAAACCATAAAAAAGAACCAAACAGAAATCTTAGAGCTGAAGAACACAATGATAGAACTGAAAACTTCAGTAGAGAACTTCAACAACAGCCTTAATGATGCAGAAGAAAGAATCAGTGAACACGAAGACAGATCATTTGAAATTAGCTAGTTAGAGGAACCAAAAATGAAAAAGAGTGAAGAAAGCCTACATGAATTATGAGAAACCATCAGGCAAAGAAACATTTGCATCATGGGAGTCCCAAAGGGAGAAAAGAGAGAGTAAGGGGCAGAAAGATTATTTAAAGAAATAATAACTGAATATTCCCTCAATCTAAGTAGAGATATAGTTCCAGGTGCAGGAAGCTCAAATGACCCCAAGCAAGATCAACTCAAAGATGATCAGTCTGAGTTACAATAAAATAAAAATATTAAAAGTCAAAAACAAGGAGAGAATTTTGAAAATAGCAAGAGAAAACAGCTCATCACGTACAAAGGAAGCCCAAGAAATCTATCAGTGATTCCTCTGCAGAAAGTTGCAGGCCAGGAGATCAAGGGATCCAAGAATGGAATGTAAAAGTGACAAAAGAATCTATCTGTGTTTCTAATGTATGAAACAATTTCACTGAAGAGGGTGGGGAAGAACCTGTTGACCTGAGTAGCTTTGAAAATGAATAGAGTCTATAGGATGAAAGGCAAAGCAAACTTTACATAAGCATCATGCTTTGCTTCAGAGATGTTTCCCACATGTATGAGGTAACAATTCTAAAACCACTATACATGTACACTGGATTGAACGATTAAGTAAATAAATGGTACATAGTGGGAGCCAGGTTTCTCACTGATGGATTGAGAGGTTACAGATAATAAGGAGAGGAGGCAAGAATAATTCATGTGGTAAGGAATTAGTATTGAAGACCTTGGTATGAACTCATATTTAGCTTAACTTATACAGATGGCTATATATAGAAATGTTTATAGATGTGTGTACATACATGGGTTAGTCCGTATACACATATTTCCTTATTCTGTCAGCTGAGAGAGCCTAGAAGCAATGACACCCAAGTAACAATGAGCACACTCAAATCTTCGTTTTGAGTATCACTCTCCAATAAAAGAAACCAGGCCTCCTTGGGAGAGATGACTGATTCCAGGACTAGAGCAGGATATATTCAAGATGAGCCTGGGACATCCTGTAGTATTAGAAAGTACTACAGAAAGTAAGGAAGTAAGTAGTGCTCAAAAACAAAACAAAATAAAACCAAAACCTCACAATGATGGGATAGCTCCTAATGAGCAAAGCTTGAAACATATGAGCAACAAAATAAATAAATATTAGATTATAACCCAGAGTATGAAAGAAATATCCACAAGTCTATACAGATATAAATAAATGATTGAATAAATAAATAAATGGGGAGAATAGACAAGTCTTCCAAGCAGAAGAATTCCATATAATTTATGTAGATACTCTGTCCTTAGGAGTTGGGACATAATTTCCCATTTCTTAAGTGTGAGCTGCGCATTGTGACTTCCAAAGAATATAGTGTGGAAATGGGGGGAAAAGAGTGGCTTCACAGTGGAAAAATTTGACACATACTGTCTCAGTCAATTGATCAATATCAATAGCAATAAGACATATTGATCATGTTTACCATTAATATGATGGAATGAGAATGGGAGTTTACCTCTGTGGTTTTTCTCCCCAAAACCTATAACCCCAGTCTAATCATGAGAAAAACATCAGATAAATCCCAATTGGGACTTTTTACAAAATATCTGACCAGTACTCCTCAAAACTGTCAAGGTCATCAAAAATAAAGCCTGGGAAAAAGTCACAATCAAGAGGAAACAGTGGACATGACAACCAAATATAACGTGATATCCTGGATGGGATGCTGCAACAGGAAAAAAAGACATCAGGTTAAAAACTAAGGAACTATGAATAAAATATGGACTTTCTAATGATAATGATCAATATTGGTTCATTAATTGTGACAAATGTACCATAATAACATATGATATTATTATTAACAGTGGAAACTGGGTATAGGTGTAAGGAAATTTTGCTTACTACCTTTTTAATTTTTCTGTATATCTAAAACTATTATAAACTAAAACATTTACATATAAAAAAATCTGTTCTTTGAGTAAAATTTTACCCCACAGTAAAATGTTTCCTTTGATCTGTAATTCTATCCTGCGTGTCATTTATATAGTAGCCTAAAATAGAAAAGCCACCAAGATGAATTCTTACTAATGTAGTTTGTAACTGAATATGCCTGAGAGAAAAAAGATCAATGGGAGAAAGAATGTCCTTGTAACATTACAGCGAGAGACCCTGCAGAAAACCACAAAATTCTTAGAAAGTTTCCCTAAAGGGAGAGTATGGAGAACCTCATGAACCTGAAGAGCTGGGAGTGGGGCCCTGAAGTTTATCTTTTTTAGCAAGTACAAAGGTGATCCTTATTCACATTAAAGATAATGAATCACTGCTTAATTGTGTGATGTGACACTGGACACGTAATATATACTGACTCCAGACTCTCTTTAATCTCTATCCCTCAGATATAGTCATTTAATCCAAGGTTGCTATTCAATCTAAGTCAACCATGACCAGCTCATATTTCTCCATCTTTTCTTAGAGGTTTCTCTAAGAGACCTTGCTTAAACCCACAAAATGCCCTGCAAAGAATTTATGACTAGCAAATTTCCCTCACCTGGATGCTTGGAGTATAGAGATGAACAAGACAGACATCTTCCTCATCCTGATAGAGATTGAGAAAAGGTGAGAAAGGCAAATATTAAACAAATAATTACCCAGACACCTAATCAATTATAAAGGTGGTAAGTGCTACAAAAGAAGGACTAAGGATGTAATGGGGAATCTGCCTAATGTTTGCATTTCTGTGTGGAGGCGGTGTCAGGGAAGGATACCCTAATGAAATAATGCTGAACCTGAGACATGAAGGATGAATTGAGTTAGCTAGATGAGAGCTGTGGGGTTTAAGGGAGTGTCAGTCAAGAGAGTGAGGGGTTTACAGGTAGAGGGCACAGCAGGAGCCCTGTGTGGGAAAACCCATTGGAGGATAGCATCTTTTTTTTTCCTGAGGAAGATTAGCCCTGAGCTAATATCCACCAATCCTCCTCTTTTTTCTGAAGAAGACTGGCCCTGAGCTAACATCCGTGCCCATCTTCCTCTACTTTATATGTGGGACACCTGCCACAGCATGGCTTGCCAAGCGGTGCCATGTCTGGATCCGAACCGGCAAACCCCGGCCGAAGAAGCAGAACGGGTGAACTTAACTGCTGCACCACTGAGCTGGCCTTTGGAGGATATCATCTTAGAGAAACTGAGAATTGAGAATTGAGTTATCCATTCAAGAAAATTATTGAGTTTCTATTACGTGTCAGGGTTTTGGATGAAAAGGAGCCCTTTGTGCTGGAGCACAGAAAGGGAGAGAAGGAAAAATACGTTAGTATTTTTGTCGTTAGTAAACTTACTATTTTATAGTAATTACAGCTTCATTTCTTAATGCCTGTAAATTATACCTTTATAACCTGTTCTAGAAGTGTTCTTCAGATGGGACAGTCTTCAGGATTTTTTACTTTGTTCTCTGCCTTTTATTAGAGAGACATTAGATTCTCTCCAGGCTTCTAGTAGCCCATGAATTCACTGGAATTTCTTGAGAATTAATGCCTAATATGTATCCTTCAGCAAATTCATTTGCAAGTTGTTTTATCATTCTTGGGATAATTCACCAGGTGTAAGACAACTGGCCTCATTTTGAGGTGTTACTGTGCCTCTTTAAATCTCTTATGTCCTGGCTTTCAACTCCCTCTTTTCGGTAGTTTATTTCTGTTCCTTAAATATATTCATTCACCTTGCAGGAGAATACAAATGCAAAATAATTAAGTTTCTTTTTATTCATATGGTAAATCAACATTTCCTCAAGCTTCGTTGTCTTTGGTTGTCCTTTTTGCTCCAAAAATGAGCAAAGAGTTGTTTTAGTTGTCTTTAACGTTTCTGTAATTTTAAATGTATTGTGAACAAGACTTCCTGAAAACATTCTTAAGGGCCACTATTTTGTCACTGTTACTAGTTAGTCTTTTTTTTTTAAAGATTTTATTTTTTTCCCTTTTCTCCCCAAAGCCCCCCAGTACATAGTTGTATATTCTTCTTTGTGGGTCCTTCTAGTTGTGGCATGTGGGACGCTGCCTCAGTGTGGTTTGATGAACAGTGCTATGTCCGCGCCCAGGATTCGAACCAACGAAACACTGGGCCGCCTGCAGCAGAGCACGTGAACTTAACCACTCGGCCACGGGGCCAGCCCCACTAGTTTGTCATTTTAAATTGAGTATATCAGAAAGGTTCCTTTGTGGAAATATCAGCCTCATTGTTTCTGCCTCCATATTCTTCCTCATCAAAATCTCTTCTATAATGATATAAGCAGAATTACATTTTGTGGAGCCTTTTGAAAACTCTTGACGTCTTCCCTCTTAGGTTCCGATGGCCTGAGGCCATTTTCACTTTGTCCTTAAACAAACTAATAAAAAATATTTCTTTCAAAAACTTAAAGAATGTTGTCTGAATGAGCCCAGGATTTTTTTTGTTGTTATCTTAAAACTCTAAGGTAGCATTGCTTCCTGTCCCCAGAGTTCTTGTCACTTCTACTTTACCAACCAATTTTTTCTTCTTGGTCATTATTAAATTCAGAGTAGCAGTTTCCCAGGTTGCTTCCACTGCCCTCTAAGAGACAAACCTGTCAGTAGAAACAATCTAGTTACTAACATTTTGACAGTCCAGGGCACTCTTACCAGCTTAGTGGCCTGGGATCATCTTTTGTAACCAGTTGGGTAGCAATATGGCAATTAATGTAGCTCTAGGACAGCACCCTAACTCATATTGTATTCCACTAAAAAAGTTATAGAACAAAAAAGAGTTGTTCTTATTGCAGCCTTGAGGGTTCTACATGATCCAGACTCTGTGTTCCTCTCCAACTTCAACTCATACTAATCTCCTCCTCACACACCTGACTTTAGCCGTGATCTGCTAACTCAGCAAACTGATCTTCCCTAAGTATTTGTTTACTTCTCTTCACCTGGACACTGTCTTTTCAATATTCTGCACAGGGAGTTCCTACGTAATCTTCAAGTTTCAGTTGTTTTCTACAACAACCTGCTGTTTATTCTGTTTATACCACTTATTATAATGTAAAGTCATTATACGTATCTCTGTGTTTATTATATTACACCAATGAGAAAGTAAATGCTGAGAGGTAGGAAACTTCTGTGTTTTTATTATTGCGTGCTCATTCATAGCAAATCTTCAATAGATAATTGTTAAATAGGTGAATAAAAGGGATCCTGAAATGTTAAGTTCTTTGTGAAAATAAATTAAATAAAATTGTTGAGCAGTTCTTTGTCACACGTAATTATTAAATCCGCACAACCCATTCATACTGTTTAAAGTAATCTTTAGGACAAGTTCATAGAGAAGTGATTCTGGTAATAGAAGGCAAAGAAATTCAGCCATTCTAGAGCATCTAGAAAAACGGACAAAATATAAAACCAAAATTGCTTGAAGGCATAGAAAATTAACAAGTCACTGAAGAATTATGAAGCAAAGATTCAAGAATACAGAGAAAGGACCCTGACACTTGGGGCAGCCCTTCACTGGGGGATATCTGCCAGTTCTGAGAAGGGTGTCTCAGAGGATGAGAGCCCAGCAGATCTTTGAATAGTCTTATAGCACAACAGGGAGAAACTGGTATCCAGAATTTATCAAGAAGGAGTAGCATTGGCAAGTCTCCCACCTTTAGTTTAGAATTTGAAAGACTACACCCTAGAATAAGGTTGAACCAGAAAAGAATAGCCCTTCAAGAAACCTGCGCCAAGTGTGAAGTCATTTTAATCCCTGTAAAGGTATCTGATCTATGATTATTAACTTTCCTAGCTGCATGGATCTAATAATAATTTATTTAACAATAAAAGTTGTTAAATGGATAAAAGTTATCCTAAAGTATCAGATTTTTTTCAAAATGAACTAAATAAAATAGTTGAGCACTTCTTTGTATAATTGCTAAACTAGAATTGCCAATCCATATTTTTGCTAAGTAACTCTTAGCAAAAAAATCACAGAGCAGTAACAGAGAAGCTAGCAAAAATAATTCCTCTCTAGAGGAAGTTAATGTCATCATAGGCCCCAGGTTACTTCATAACATTTCATATATGATATTTGCACATATGATTTCAATAAAAAATAGAGTAACTCAAGGAGGCAATCAACATGATTTAAAAAGAAGAGAAACAATGTAATATAGAAATAAGTCAATAAGAAATAAAGAAAATGGAATTAACACAGACTTTAAAATAACTATGATGAGCTTGTTCAAAGAATTAAAAAGATTGGAAACTTTGACAGACTTGAAACTATAAAAACTAACAAAATGCATATTTAAAGAAAATATTATAATAATCAAAATTAAGTACTTAATGTAGAATTCAAACAAGCATATTTTTAGAAAATTATTATGATGATACGTCAAAAGAAAACGTTCATAATGAACCATGGAGAAACGACATGATGAAAAAATACAGAAAGTAATATGAAAGATATAGGAAATACAGAGAGAACAGATCTACTGTAATTGTAATTGTATTAATGGTAGAAGAGAAATAAGAAAACAGAGCAGAAGCAATATTTCAAGACCTATTAGCTACAAAGTTCTAAAATTAATGAAAGCCATCAATACACAAGTTTGAGAAGCCCTTCCAACACAAAGAGGGATGAATAATAAATAAAAAGACTTACTTAGACCCCTCACGGTAAAACTGCTAAAATATGTTAATAGAAAGTTTTCTAAACAACAGAAAAATAGAAGAATGACACTTGGTTTCTCAAGAGCAATTAGAAGCCGGGATATAATGAGATGATATCTTCAAAGTAATGAAATATATAAGTGCCAAACTAGAATTCTATGTCCAATAAAAAATATCCTCCAGAGGGGCTGGCCCCGTGGCCGAGTGGTTGGGTTCACGCACTCCGCTGCAGGCAGCCCAGTGTTTCGTTGGTTCGAATCCTGGGCATGGACATGGCACTGCTCATCGGACCACGCTGAGGCAGCGTCCCACATGCCACAGCTGGAAGAACCCACAGCGAAGAATACACAACTATGTACCGGGGGGCTTTGGGGAGAAAAAGGAAAAAATAAAATCTTTAAAAAAAAAAATCCTCCAGAAATGATACCAAAATAAAGATATTCATAGACAAATCAAAACTGAGAAAATCTATCATCAGTTGATGGTCTGAAAGAAATACAAAAGATTGTTATTCAGGAAGAAGGAAAAGAAACCTACGGCAGCTCTGAGATGTGGGAATGAATTAAGAGCAATGGACGGGAAAGGATGTGGGCCAATATAAATGAATGGTGACTGTACAGAATAATAATAATGATATTTTGTAGAGTTTAATATTCGTTATACACAAAATTATATATTACAAATTCAATATATTATATATGTATATATGTTATAGGTCTATATCTCTATATATGTAATACATGACAATAATATCATTTAAATCTAGACTAATAGATTTAAAATATTCTAAAATCCTTGCATTTTCCAAGAGGTTGAAAATGTTTATTATCTTAGGCTTTCATAAGTCAAGGATACCTGTTGTAATTTCTATGGTAAGCACCTTCTCAGCTGACAGAAGGAAAATATGAAATATTAAAATTTCCCCAATTCATAAAAAGGAAATAAAAGGAGAAAAATTAACATAGAACAAGTTGGATCAATATAAAGTAAACAGATATAAATAAAAAGATATAGTAAATGCATTAAAAGTAAAAGGAACAAATGTTTCAATCAAAAGATTGTTAGAAATTAGTGGGTAAACTATAAACAGGCATTTACATTGTTTCAAAATGTGTTCCTGCAAGGTACATATTAATAACAAAGAGAAAACCAGACAATTTCCAGTGGCAAACACCACCTAACAAGTGATCAAAGTTCACATCGCCAATGATAAGAAAACTGGCTCGTGTGCCTTCTACATGATGCAGTGGGAAGACACAACACCAATTTATGGGATTTCTGCCAAAATCATTTGGATTATCTCAGTAGGTGCAAAGAAAGTATTTATAATATTTAGCATCAATTTATGACTTAAAAACCCTCTTAGCTAACCAGGAAAAGACAAAAACTTTCTTAATATGCTAAAGGGTATCTTTGAAACAACTACAGAACATATCATCCTCACTGGTCAAATACTGAAACCTTAACCCCTGAGAAGCAGAACAAGATAAGGAGGGCATCTATCACAACTTCTGTTGAACATTGTTTAGGACATTCTTGTCAGTGCAATAAAAAAAAAAAGTTAAACAAAATGTATAAAAGTTTGAGAAAAGCATAAAACTATCATTATTCACAAATTAATACCTAAATTATAGTAATTCCATGTAATACCTACTAAAAAGCCATGAAAAGACTTCCAGTTTCTGGTTCTGCATGAAGAACCAGAGGTTGGAAGTTGTTGATCCCAATTTAGTAAGTGAAAAGCTGAACAGATTGAAAAATCAACAACTCTTCTTGGACCCATAAGAGGGGGTAGGATACAGGGTACACTGCTGCCCCAAGATTGGACAGCTGGTGAGGATAGGGAGCAGCGGCTCACCAGAGCAGGACTCACAAGCAGAAACCACCACAGGAACCAGTGCTGGGAGCAGGAAAAACTGAACTCTAATTGGCAGGTTCCTGGAGGCTCAGGGCAGACAATTTTGAGTTAAAAACTCCAGGGGGACAAAGTCATATGGGGATTCCCACAATGTTGTGAGATTTACCTCTGGGGATGACCAGATGCCCACAGTAAATATCAGAGAAAAATCCCTTTGTGCTTCTGGCAGAGGGAGGGGAAAAGGAACCATTTTAAAATAGCCGGGCCTGTTCTTCTCAACAAGGCTTACCATCAGGTACAACTAGTTAACCAGAGCCTAACCTGCTGGGGCATTGTCAGAGTCTAACTGACCTGGAGAAGGAAATGCCCCACTCCAGGGCTCTAGCCTTCTGCAAATGAGAAGGGAAATACCCAGCTCGACTCCAATCTATCCATTCTGTCCTACCTAAGGGGGAAAAAGAAACTGAGAAACTTGTGAAGCTCACAGTCCAGAGGCACAGGCTCACTAAAATACTGAGACCTAATCATGGGACTGTGGAACACTTCCCCTCCCTCAGCACCTCCCCACCAGAGTACTAAAGGCCTATTTACAGCAGTGTCTTTTACCTGGTACAGCATGTCTGCCTATGAAGAAAAATATTACAAGGCATACTAAAAGGCAAAAAACACAATTGGAAGAGAGAGGGCAAGCATCAGAACCAGACATGGCAGGAATCTTGGAATTATCAGACTGGGAATTTAAAACAATTAGTATTAGCTATGCTAAGTGCTCTAATGGATAAAGCAGACAGCACGCAAGAACAGATGGGCAATATAAGCAGAGATGAAAATCCTAATAAAGAACCAAAAACAAATGTAGGGATCAAAAACACTGTAACAGATGAAAAATGTGTTTGATGAGTTTACTGCTAGACTGGACATGGCTGAGGGAAGAATTTCTGAGCTAGAGGATGTATCAATAGAATCCTCAGAAACTGAAAAGCAAAGAGAACAAGACTGAAAGAAACAGAAGAGAATATCCATGGACTGTAAGATAACCACAAAAGGTGTAACATATACATAATGGGAATACCAGAAGGAAAAGAAAGAGAGAAAGGAACAGAAGAAATATTTGAAACAACGATGACTAAAAAGTCCCCCAAATTAATGTGAGACACCAAACCAGACATCCAGCAAACTCAGATAACATGAAGCAGGATAAATGCCCCAAAAAACTATACCTTGTCATATCATTTTCAAATTATAGAAAATCAAAGATAAAGAAAAAATCCTGAAAGAACCAGGAGGAAAACAACACCTTACCTAGGAGAAACCAGGATAAGAATTACATCTGACTTCTTCTCAGAAATCATGCAGGCAAGAAGAGAGTAGAGTAAAATATTTGAAGTGTTGAGAGAAAAATCCCACCAATCTAGAATTCTGTACCCTGTGAAATTATCCTTCAAAAGTGAAGGAGAAATAATGAGAGAGTTTTCTTTAGAGAGGAGGAAAATAATAAAGGTCAGAAACTATCGAAAAAGACACAAGTAAAGATAAAATGCAACTTTCATTTTTCTTAATTGATCTAACAGATAATATTTCAAAATAATAGCAATGATGTATTCAATTACATATACTTAGTATGAATTATATATGTACCCATACACACTTATATATGCTTATATATGTGAAATGAGTGACAGCTACATACCATATGGTTCTAACTATGTGACATTTTTAGAAAAGGCAGAACTATGGAGACAATAACACAATCAGTGGTTTTCAACTCAGGTGGAGGGGAGATGAAGAAGCACTGCACAGAGGATTTTTAGGGCAGTAAAACACTCTATATGATATTATTTAATGATGGACATATATCATTATACTTTTTTCCAAACACATAGGATGTACAACACCAAGAGTGAATCATAAGATATAGTATGGATTTTGGGTGTTCATGATATGTCAATATAGGTTGATCCTCGGTAAAAAATGTACCGTTCTGGTAAATGATGTTGACAATGGGAGAGGCTAAGGATGTTTAGGGGCAGGAGGTATATGTACCTTCCTCTCTGTTTTGTGGTAAACCTAAAACTCCTCTAAAAAATAAGATCTCTCAAAAAAAATACCAGCATTGAAAATAAAAGAATTACAGCTGCACTAAGCAAAATGGGTAAATCTCACAAGCATAATGTCCAGGAAAAGAAGCCAGATATGAAAAAATGCATATTGAATGATTCTCTTTCTATAAAGTTCAAAATAACAAGGATAATGTTAGGTGTTGGGAGTCAAGGTGCTGATCAGTAAGGCAGAGGAGGAATGTTTTTGATATGTTGGAAATTTCTCTTCCTTAACTTTATATGAGTGTTACAAGCCTAAAATGTTTCCTTAAAAATGATTGAAAGTATTCCTCATCCCTAACAATTAAAATAAAAAACTATTGACATACAAAATTGGTATATGTAGTTTTTGAATCATGCATGACTTTGACACTTCGAAGTTAGACACAATACCCAAATGCAAGCGTACATGCAACAATTTTATTTTTTAGAGAATGAACTTGTATATGAACTATTTTCTAAATAGTCTTGTAGTTCCGATAAAGTTGATTTGTTTTCCGATGTTTTCCAAATAATGCCTTGACAAATGTGAGTGAATCAAGGCATGGTTCTTCAAGGACAGACTGAATAACTTCTACATATGTTGAAGTCTGTGTCCCACAAAGGGCTTTATTTTAGCACATTAAACTATCTAAAGCCTTAACACTTCTTCCCTGTGAAGAATAATAATTGTAAAATAACAAAGTATTTTTTTCCTGATGTTTCCCTTCTTTTCGGAACCAATAATGACAAGTGATTTCCATGCCTATGAGGGATGTCAACAACAACATTTTACATTTGAATACCCTACTTTTCAGTGTTCTCTATGTTTGCGATTCATTTGATTTATTTAAAAAGAAATCTAAAAAAAAAAATTAAAATTAAAAAAAAAAGAAATCCTGTAAGGTAGGCAATGTGGATTTTTTAAAGTCACCATTTAAAAAACTGAGGCTACTGAGGACCATCAAAGCTAAATGACATTGTCCAATGAACAAAGACATTCTTGCCATGAGTAGGCACTAAAAAGGCCAGAGCTAGAACTCATTCTTTAAACTTCTAGTCCAGTATTCTTTCAAGACAACAAAGTCATTTAATTTTAGGGAACTATTGCACACAGCTTGAAAGACCATAGTTGTTTGTTAGGATGTCATACTATCTTACTGCTCACCAATTATCAACACCTAATTTTATACACTATGATGTTATCAGGCAAGATATATTTTTATCAAAAAATTTATATAACAAACCAACCTGGTATGTGGATGTGCCATGGGACTTTCAATCTCATAATTTTATAATTTTCACAATTTCTGGATCACAGGATTCAGGTAAAAGACAAAATTTAAAACTATAGATGTTAGTTTTATTATATATTAGCAGTGAATATTTATTGATATGTTGGTTCAAAACCTAGGGAATTTCCCAGGTGAAATATGTAACTGGTCCCCATACATGGAAGGCAAGGAGAGATGAAGAAAGAGGCAGACCACTCCAGGTTGGCAGGTGACAGGTGTAATAAGCGAAGGAACTTACAAAGGAGGCTTGTCTTGGGCGCTGCAACTTGAGTAGATCTCCACCAGCCAGAATCTTGAAAGTTTATAGAGAGGCCCTAACTGGGTTCAGTGACGTGTCCAGTCCAGATGGTCTCTCAACACCTTGCTCTTCAAGGATGGGGGCGAGGGGTGGGGAGGGAGTGAAGGAGCGGTGGAGAGTCAGGAGTGGAGCCTCTGATTGTCTGAGTCCAGCTTGAGGGTCAACTGGCGGTCACGTCTTCTCCATGATTCCTCCAACATGGTAACAATCCTTGTGCCCATATTTTATTTCAGTTATTTCATTTACTGCTCACAAAACACCACAAGCAAGTAGTAACAGTATCCTCACTTTACAGATAGAGAGGTTACTAATTAGAGCGATCAAGTGATTTTCCCAAGGCTATACAATTAAAGAACGCCAGAAATGGGTTGGAAGCAGGTATAAATGAATCAAGAACATATTTTAATTATTAAGCTACATTTTCTTTAATACTTTTAAAACTGTTTTTATTTTTCCACCTATTTGTTTCTTTCCTTTCACCGCTGGCTTCATTAATCAAGTATTTTTTTTCATTTTTCCTTTTATTAACTTTTAGTTAAAAATCACTTTACTACTATTTGCTGGTTACCTAGGAGATTACAAAATGCATCATTGACTTATTTAAGTGTAATATAAATTAGTACTTTTTACCATATATCAAACAACCAAAAGATATTAGAACATGTAAATTCTATATATCCCTCATGTTTTATGGTATTTTCATTTTGTTTTTTAATTCCATTTTGCATCTTAGATAGCACATATCATTATTATTTGTTTATAGTCAACGATTCATCTGATTTAGCTACATATTTACCTTTCTCGTTACTCTAAATTTGTTTCCCTCTCCCCATATTTCCCTCTGGGATCAATTTACTTCTGCCCAAATAACATCTTTGATTATTTCTTTAGGTGGATCTGCTATTGACAAATTCTCTCAGATGTGTGTGCATATGTGTGTGAAAACATTTGTTTCATCTTCATTTTTGGATGATATTTTTATGGTATATAGAATTCTAGGTTGGCAGTTATTTTCTTTGAACACTTTGAAGTTGTATTTTATTTTTATGGCATCCATTGTTTCTGTTTATAATTCAGCTTGTGGTCTTATTATGACTCACTTGAAAGAACTGTGTCTTTTTCTGGCTGTGTGTAGATATTCTCTCTGCCTCTGCTCTTTAGCAGTGTTCCCTGATGTGCTGAGGTGTGCGCATCCTTTTATTAATCCTGTTTGGGATATAGGAGTACTTCTTGCATCTGTGGCTTAGTGTCTTTTTAGTTTGGAATATTAAATATTATTTCTGCCCAATTATTTCTCTCTTTTCCTTCAGGGATTTTAACATTCATCTTAGACCTTTTACAGTGTACCATTTATCTCTTATATTCATCTTTCATTTCTTTTTCCTGTATATGTTTCAGTCTTGATATTTTCTACTAATTGGCTGATCTTTTACTTCATGAATTGTTTCATCAGCTGTGTCTAATGTCCTGTCACCCTCTTGTAATAATTTCTTAATTTCAGTAATTATACACTTTATTTCTAGAATTTCTCATGTTGTAACAACTAATATAATAATTAACTCAGACAAAGATTATCACTGAATACTAAAACAAGTGACATGTTGGGGAAAAGAATTTTCATGTGATCTTAAAGAATCATCCCACAGATTACTTAATAATTACAATAATCAAATGTGCCTTTACATAAAGAGATTTGGTGGTCACTTGATTACCAAATGACTGGTTTAGCTTCAGAAATAGGGTACAACTGGCTATTGCATGTCTTCAGATGTGACGCAATAAAAAAGTACAGTATATCATCTATGTAGTATTCTTTCCAAGATTGCTTAGTTGAATCTCATAATGAAGGGACAGTCAGACAAATTCAGGATATGGGATGCTCTGCAAGAAAAATGGCCTGGCCTCTTTGAAAACATCATGAAAAACAAAAGAAGGGCTACAAGTTCTAGATGAAAAGAGATTAAGGAAATATAACGAACACATGCAAATGTGTGAATGTTGATTAGATTCTGGATTGGGAAAAATTCAATATAGAGTGTTTACCAGACATTATTGAATTACTGTTAATTTTCTTAGGTATTATGGATATATAGGAGAATGTCTTCCTTCATAAGGAATGCATACTGCAATATTCAGAGACAAAGTCCTAAGTCATCTATAGCTTATTTTCAATTGATTCAGCAATATACAATATACATTCTTGTGTGTACATGTATAAAAATATGTGTATAATGTGAATGTGTATACACAAAAATGTAATTAAATATATATATTTAATGAATGAGTTCACTAGTAAGCAAATGCATATAAAGTAATAAGACAATAATAATGTATTTTCTTCCTATCTTAAAAGAGAGGATAAATTATGTTTCTTACACACTACTAAGGCAGAAAATGTGAAATACATTCTAGATAGCTTTTCTTAAAATATTGAAAAGTAAATATTTGAAATCTAAAAGAATAACTGCTACATATATTGAAAACGTGAGCAATCATAATATTTACCAGCTATTTAGGTATTAGAAACAAAATTTTAATGTCATTATATGTTAAGTGAGAGCTGCTACTTTTTTCTGGAAGTCAAGTGTCTGACCCTGTGCAGGCTCTCATCTTTTCCAGGGTAGCATGTATGGTGGACATGTTATAGTCATTGAGCAAATCATATTTCCAGCTGTCCTTTATAGCCAGTTTCTTCATTCCATTTTCACTGCAGGTATTTTTGCTCCAATAAAGTAATTTTATCTTCATAGGAAGAGATTCAAGACATTTGTTTTGCTAGCCTAAGAATAAGGCTTCCGAGTACTCTTAATGGGTTGTGTGAATTACCAGCTTCGCCTATGCTTTTTTAGTCCAGCACTGGCACGAAGATATTTCTGTATTGCTTTTTTTCACTGTGTAATAGATTCTAGTATGATTCCCGTGAGTTAGCTTCTGTGGAAATATTTTCCTTACTAAGAAAGAATGCATGTGAAATTAACTTGCTTCTAAATCCTAGTGGAAGTGATGAAACTTGATGTTAAATGATATTCCCTTGTGATTGCAAGTGCACATTTCTAAGATCAGGACAAGATAACGGTTAAATTTCTAGCTTAGAGGGAGAGTTCATCCAAGCCAATCCAGACATTGCTTTCTAATAATTTCTTTTGCATCTGCTATGACAACACAACAGATTTTACTCTCTTATAACCATTGAAGTCAAAACTTTCTCCCCATGTCTAACAAATTCTTGAGCTTGCAATTTCATTTGGGGTGCTATTGCTCAGATGCGAGATAATGAGAGTTTAAGAGAGAGTTTTTGAATGAATAAAAATGCATAAGCCTTTGTTTTGTTTTGGACATTTTCTCTGTCCTCCGTATATTGTTACTGTTGCAGGGTATGGGAGTAAAACATAACGGGAAGGTAGTGATTGACACAGTTGACAGGAGCAGGGTTGAGGAGATTTAGGGCTGGAGATTCTGCTCTATGATCCCCACTTTTTAAAGCCTGGATTCTAACTTATTTCTTCTATTTATAATTACACTTTCCCCAAACCTATGGTGAAGGAGAAGAAAAAGAGAGGTATATGATTAGATTGTGAATAACTTTGCTTTTCATAAAACCACAAAGATTCAAGGAGGGAAAAAAATGTCAGGAGAAAAAGTCATAAATATTTGGAGTATCTCACCATCTGCAAAAGAGCGTTCTCTTTTTTCCCTTGAGCTCTCCACTGCACACCCTCCATCTCATTAAGAAAAGTGACATGCCTCCCTGGATTCTGGGTGACTGGTGCAGGAGGTAACTATGTTAAGACAGTCATTATATAGTGACGAGTCTGAGCAGAGACTTGAATGACATAAAGGGCAGTCCAGGAAAAGATCGATGAGAAAGCAATTCAGGCAAAGGAAACAGTAACCGAAATGGTCCCAAGGTAGGAGCTAGTCGAGTATATTAGGGAATAGAAATAATACCACAGCGACTGGAGGGTAAGGTTAGATTTGCAACATCGTGGGAATTCTTGTAGATCTACTGTAGGGAATTCCATCACGATCTATTGGATCTATTGCTTCTGAAGCCCTGAGCTTCATTGTAAAGTCTGACTCCCCCGGGTTGCCCTACTAGAGAAACTGCATGGAGACATCCTACAGAAAGATCCTGAGAATAGTCTGGCAAATAGATGGCAAATTCTCAGTCAGTCTCAGCAGATCCAGCCCACAGCCATTTCAGTCTTCCCATCTGAGGCCAGATAGCATGGAGCAAGGATGGGCCATCTTTTCCACACTCTGCTTAAGTAACTGACACACAGAATCTTTAGAGATAATAATAATATGGCTCTGGTTTTAAGCCACAGAATTTTGGAGTGGTTAGTGAAGCAGCTATAATCAGCAGAGAACCTGGTCTGGCAGTGCAGCACTGCGGTAATACAAACCCACAGCACTGGCCATCGGATTTGGGACCCAGTGGGAGAGCAAAGCTGAAAGAGTCTCGAGGAGACTGTTAGTAGAAGCTGGGAATACCTTGAGGGCTTGAAAGAAAGTGAGGAAAACATTTATTGGAAATTGGAAAAAAAGGGATTCTTGTTATGCAGTGGCAGGAAATTTGACAATACTCTTGCTACAAGTCCCAGGAGAAACAGAATGGGGCCTGAGGGGCTCATGGGCCTGGTGGGGAGACTTTCAGGCAGAATGTACAAAGTGACAGCTGGCTTCTGTTTGCTTCCTGTGACAAAATATGAGAAGAAGAGATGCACCAAAGAAGAAATCTCCAAGTTTTTGAGCAGAATTTAAAACAATTATATGAGCCAGAACTTCTGGATTTGAAAATAAAACTGTTTCTTTTCTCAATCTCTCCCAGCAAAAGAATATCAAAGTAAGAATCAAATCGAGATGGGGCTATACGATCCTTTGTTAAAATACCCAAAAGGTATAAGTTGGTGTGTCTCATAGACACTTTCAATTACACAAAAGCCTCCTAAAGAATTTAAGGGCGGGCATCATAGACCTCCTCTGCTAACACAATAGAGCTGAGACTATTAATGGTTTTGTATCAGAGCAGCCTCACAGGGGACCCAAGGTTTAGATGAATGGGCTTTGAAAAAAGATTTATGAATGTATTTTTTAAAAATGGAGTCGATAATAATTTGATACACAAAGATTTTAAAGAAATTATATTAGCTTGGACTGAAAGGAACAGGGAAAGTACAAAATAAAAAGAGGCTTATGGACTCCAACCTACTTCAGACAAGAAGTAGACTGAGAAGCTTCCTTATATTTAGGAAGATTGTTTGTTCTTTTTAAAAATATAAATGACTAATATTGGAACAAGATCAACTAAAAAATAGTGTCACTATATTAATTTAAAAATTAGGAGGACATTGATCTATAAACTTCTGAATATCCATTAAAAACCTTCTAGCTTTGTAAACTTATGGTATATTATGGGTTCTGTAATTATCCAAGGAAATACTACATTTGGAATTCTTAAGAAAAGGAAGCAGAGCATTAAGATTACATTGTGAATGAATAAGGCTGAAACATCAGAAATCCAATAGAATAAGAATCCAATATCTAAAATTCTCAGTTTTGGAAACTTAAACTCCTAAAGTGTAATTTCCTCCACAATTTATTTTTGCTGGGAAAACACCTGGATTCAGGTCTTATTTCCTCCAATTACTATGGGTTGACTTCAGGCAATTTTAGTAATCTTTCTATACCTACATGCTCTTATCTGTAAAATGAGAATAATCATAGTACATAAACTAAAGCACTGTGAGAGATAAATGGAAGGATACAGGTAAAACATTTAGCACTAGAATATGGAAGATAGTAGTTTCGCAATAATGATTCCTATCCTCACCACTTGCAACATAATTCCCATTGCAGTTATTTCATCATCATCTTCATTATCATCAGCATTGATCATTGTAAACCAGACACTAAACTGGGCTTTGAAGATAGAATTGCGACCAAGACAGATTTGATTTCAGCCCTTAGTCTAGTGTGGGAGATAAGCAATTAAATAAATAATTGCAGTTCTGGCTTCTAAGTGTCCTGATAGAGGAAATAAAGGGTGCTGTGTGTATATGCACAGTGCTGAGTCCACAGAATATGTCAGAGCATTGAGGAAGCCTCAAGGAGGTAATGACGTTTAAACTGAGATTTGAGGGTTGAGTAGCAGTTAGACATGTGAGGAGGGATGGGGGGGGCTGGTTCCAGAAAAGAACAGCTTGTGGGAATGTCCTGAGGTAGTTCAAAGAAAGAGAAAGCGTCAGAAAGAAATGACCCAGGTAAAATGGACAGGAGCATATGAAGGAGCTTGGATTTACTCTGGGTGCAAGAGACAGCCACTGATAGGTAATAAAAAAGGGCAGGGGCACCTTGAATAGCTTTATTCTCTCAAAGACCATATTGATCTTGGCATACAGAATAGATTTTTGGGTATCAATATTGAAAGCAGAGAGCTCTGTTAGGTAGTTGTGGTATCGTGTAGATAAGAGATGTTGACTGCCTGGACAGTTAAGAATGGAAAGAAGTGAAAGATACTTAGAAGAAAGAATTTTCTGAACTTGGTAACAAAGTTAATCTTGAATATGAGATAGAAGAAGGATTGAGTCATGAATGTTTTCCAAGTTTTTAGCTTGAGCATATTGATGTCACTCAGAGATTTCAGGAGGTTGTTGGAAAGGCTGAATTGGAAATTGAAGATAGTGGATGATGAGATTAGTTCTAGGTATTCTGTTTCCTATGCCTTTGGGGCAATTTATTTCTTTTAGTTATAGTCCTTGATTATGGTTTCTAACTTGGTTCTACTGCCTAACATTTTCTGGGGAGTCATTGCCTGAAAGGGGGCAAAATAATTGAAATGATTAGTAGTAAAAGCAGGAAGCATTGTCTTTGGGATTAGGGATGAGTGTGTACTCTGAGTATTCTCTTAGTTTATATTTCATTAATAAATTGTCATCCATCATAGTAATAGAATGAAATAAAATCTATTTAACTAAATGTGCAAATTTAATTATGGAAAAAAATTCAGGATATTCAGAGAATACTGGATTTTTTAAGATTATGTATCTAAATATGGAATTAAAAATTGATGGTTTTTTTTCCCTGACAGAAATTTGAGAAGTGTTTTATATCTCTTGGAGATGTTCACTATGTGTTTCAGTGTGTGGTTTAACATTTTCTTTGAGAGGTTGTTTAGTCATGATACCTCATAGTTTGATTTCTTTAAAAAATAAATAAAAATAAAATTGAAAAGTAGGTTTCCATGGTCCAGTTAAAGGAAAAGAATTTCAATAATGTTTGCCTCCCTCTGGCTCCTCTTTAGAACTGCTCCTTTGCCCTGAAGTTATTTTTACTTCCCTTGATACTGTTTGAAACCTGCATACAGTCCTTTTTCAGAAGCTAGCTTTTCCACCTGTCTAGAAGTCTTTCTATATAATGAAGCTAAATTGGTGTGCTTATGTCTGCTTTCGTCTCATTGCAAGTCTCTTTCAGCTTCCTCATTCCTTGAGCTGGTACTTTATTTCCAGGGGAAACCAGCCTGACTATTTCCAACCTTTTGCAGAACAATATTTGTGACTTATAGTTTCCATTCTTCTCCTTTTGTTAAATAAATCCAAACAGAGTCCTTTTCAAAGACCTGTCTTACTTACCTATTTTGGTTACTACTTTGACCATATGCTGTTTATTAAGCAAAAGGAGAAGATAAAGCTCTGCGATATTTTGATAATGGGTTTTCAACTCCCTAAACAATTGTTATACTTCAAGTTTAGTATTTGTTTTCTGTCGTGTCTATTGTCTTCTATTTCCTATTCAGATCATGGTTCTACATGTATTCAAACTGTGGCTCTCCCATACCTGTGGGGTTGGATGTTACCAAGCCGTCTCTTATTAGCTGTATGATATTGGGCAAGCTATTTTAAAATTTCACAGTCTCAGTCTCCTCATTGATAAAATGCTGGTAAAATCATAGGTTGAGGGTCCAATGAGTTAAATCTAAAGCTCTTGGCATTTTATTTTGCACTTAAGTACTTAAAAAAATTTTGATTACTGCAATTACTAATAATTCTTTTTCCTTAATCACTCTGACAATCCCTTGCCTACTATGAAGAAAAGGAATATTTCAATACTTGCTTGTTAGACTTATTGTAATGAATCATACAATTATATATATATATATAAAAGTATGATGTCTATAGTTTGTCCCTAATAAATGTTAGTTCTCTTCCTGCTCTGCTCCTCCCTAATATAGTCTGCAGAAGCAATGTTCAGCTAATTTCTTGTCGTAGTTCTATAAACATTCACTTCAGTACAGCTTCCTGTGGATGTTTCATTAAGCATAGGATGCTTTTTAAAAACACACATTTCCAATTGCAGAAGATGGTATGGACCAAACCAACTGAATCAGAATCTCAGGGTTGAGCTTTTTACGTTTTTAAAAAGTTTCTCAGGGGAGTCTGATGCACTTCAAAGCATAGAACTCTACTATGGCTGAGAGATTATAAGGAAAATGTGAAGAGAGGGAATCTATAAACGTATATAATGAGGCAGAGTAAGTCATACACATATGAAATAATTAGCAGTAGAAGGCAGGAAAGTACTAAAAATACAGTTTATAAAATTTTAACGAAATGTCTTATCTAGCATACATGACCAGTTGAGGAACAAGAACAATAAAAAGTAAAGTGCACTTTATTGATATCTGCCAATAATTTAAGCCTTAGTGGTAGGGCAGTCCCCCTGGAAAAACTACTGCATGTTGCCCTCTTTGTAAGTTATAGTGACCTCATTCAAGTAGTGTGGCGTGAATAACGGGCGGCTCCATTTACTAAAGTTCTCTCTCTCTCATCTCATCTCTTTCTCTCTCTCTCCCTCTCTCTATCTGTCTATCATCATCACCTATTTAAATGAATGCCTGGTGCAGAGGACAATGACCCAGAATTTTTCATAATGAGGAGGCTATTTTCAACTCTTGCTTTTAATGCTCATCAGTCAACATCATCCTATATTCATGGAACATTTTTCTCTTCCTTCAATCTAAAATGCCTTCTCTCAGCACTCTTGCACATTAATCTTCAGTAAGCTCAAATTGCCTAAATGTCTATATTGTTATGCTGGGTATTTATGCAGGGCCTCTGGCTCTTGACAACCAATGCAAATATGTATTTCTTACAAATCAAACGACCAACTTGTAAAATTAGTAATCCATGAATTCTGCATCTGTAGATCTATCTTGTCATAATTGTCCAAAGTAACTTTGTTGAGCAGTAAAACAAGTGTATTACATAAAATAGGCCATTAAAATATGGTTAATATATATACTTTTAAGTTAAAATAATTTGAGAAGAATGCAGACTTATTGCAAGGATTCTAGAGTTTGGTGTCATTACGTCTCTAGGGAATATCCAATATTTGACCTTGTTTTGACCTCTGTAGAAGGCAGTGTGGTATAACAGATAGGACTTGGAATTGCCATCAGAGGACAGTAGTTATGATCCTGCTTCTGCCAATTATTAACTATGTGATTTTGGGCTGAGACTTTTTCTCCATTTGACAATAGAAGTCACTATTAGTAGATGCCTAAAATGTTCCAGAAACTCTCTTATGTGTATTGTTAATCTTACGTCATTTAACTTGCATAGTAACCATAGCATCATCATCCCCATTCTATAGAAGAGGAAACTGAGGCTCCGGGAGTTGTACAATTTTCTCCGGGTCAGATGTCTAGTGACAACACTCAGAAGATGAACTCCATTTTACCTGCCTCCAAGGCCTATGGAATTAACCACAGTAAAATACTACCTCCCCAAAGTTTATGAAATGATGGAAATATATTTCATATATTGGTTTTCTTTTAGAATTCATAATACACGATATTATGTAGTAAGAGGGCAGGTAAGAAGGTTCGTAGCTTTTACTCTTCAGCTGAAGAGAACTTAGAGGATAAATAAGCTTGTATAACAAACAACTCCAAAACTTAGCCTAAATACAGTCTTTTATGTAGCTTATGACTCTGTGGGTCAGTGCTCTTGGGCTGGGCTTGGCTGGATGGTTCTTCTGGACGTGTCGTAAGAGCAAGGTGTTCTGCTTCTGGGGATTGGATGGCTACCCTCTGGGGGCAGAGACGAGAAGTTTTAGCTGTTGGGGGCACTTTATTTCCTTTAAGTATTTCTTTATTTCTTTAAAATTCTTTATTATGCCTCTGACTTGTTTCGCAATACCATTTCTCTTTGTAACAAAGGGCTGTGTGTGTGTGTGAAAGAGACAGAGGGAGAAAGAGAGAGAGACAGAGAGAGAGAGAGTGAGAGAGATTGAGAAAAAGAGAGGGAGAGACTGGTATGTAAGTTTCTCATCATCAAGCAGGCCAGTTAAGCCCTGTTCTCATAGCACCAAGAAAGAGAGAGAGAGCAGAATCATGTAGGACTTCTGGAAGCCAAGGCTTTGAACTGTACACCATCACTTGCACTTCATTCTATTAGCCAAAGCAAGTTACACAGCCAATGTGGAGTCACGGGCTGGAGAAACAGACTTGATGGGGGAAGATGCAATGTCACATTTTAAAGGGGCATATCTATAGCGAGGGATGGGAAATTGTGGTCATTTTTCAATCTACTGCAGAGGAATTTTGCTTGTGAATAAATTGTTTATTGAAGGTGAGTAATAGTTTTAAAATCCTTATGCTGGACTTTAAAAGAATTAATCTGTTCAAATGTTAAACTTTTACAAGTATGTCATTCTGACAGTCACAGCGTGGCTTCATGAGATCAATTCACGTTTATGGTGGTGATGTGGTCAGTTTCTGTAGCCTTCTGTGATGCTGACTCAAGGATATAAAGGAAGCAGCATTTCAGCTGCTTCTCTGCAAGGGGTAATGTCCACACAGTCTTTTAAATCCTTGCTCCCGCACAGACCAAGAAAGGAAACCACAACTGTTTTTTCCTCCTCAGTTTTCTATTGGCTTCTTTCAAAGATTTGCTTTCTTTTCACTTTTATCTGTCTTTTACAGCAGGATCAGTAGAGTTAGTTAGCTGGAGGGATTTTCTGTTCTCTCCTGTCTTAAATAATGAAGCTGGATATTTGTCTTAGGATCTTACCCTCTCATACTGACCAGAAGAAAATTAAAGACTGTATTTCATTCATTGCTCTATCAATTCTCCATTGACATGCACATCTCACCCTTTCACCTTCCCACATTCTTATTTTCAAATTTATCTGACATATCCTCTAATTTCACATTTAATCCTTTATGAATCACAAGAAAAGTCTGAATTCTTCTAAAAGGTGATCCTCTTGTCAATGTGATTATTTCTATTACTATTAGATAGCTTATGCAACCTTAGACTGAAATTGATTCACTAGGTCTTTATTTTCTCATTTTCACCCAGGAGTCCTTTATATCATTTTTTCCCTTCCTTTTGGTTTCTCCCATAGCTTCCTCATAATACAAATTTAATATTATCAGACTAAAGGTTTTCATTATGGATTCCTGCTGTCTGTATGAGTTATCTTTCTAGAAGTCTTGTAATTTAATGTGCATATTTCCTCCGTTTAAATTAAAAGGAGTAATTGATGTAAAGCACTTTGCATAGAGTGAGAGCTCAGTGAATGTTACCTATTATTACAAATTCTTCTGCTACTACACTTACTATTGCTAACTCATTTTAAAGCAAACCATGTCCCCTTTCCTCCCTATTGAATTTATACTAAACCATGTAAGGAACCATCTAGACATTGGGGGAATGCCTGTTAGAATTTGAATATAATTTTTCTTTGTAAATTTTCTGGCAATTGAAACGTACTATCACTGTCATTTTTAGAAATGCCTCAGTAATTGATACCAGTGCAAAACTAGAACCACTCCCTCAGTGTTTAAGCTTTATACTTTGTTGTGTGTGCTAGTAAAGCAAATTTATATTTTCACAAGGCTGGATGTATATAGCGTTCTTTGGGTTGTTATTACACATTGACTGTCATATTGGTAGTAAATTTCTTATAAATGTATACATACCGTATTTTCTTGCATTAGTTTCCTAAATATCAGTGATCTTCCAAAAACTTTTCAGTTCTTCACTTTAAGTATTTACTGTCACAACAGATAGGAGTTTTCTTTCGTGAGTTATTTATATTTAACTGCCCACCTTGCAGTCCCTCGTATCGCTGCAACTTTCCTATCAGTAACTCACAACTCTTCCTCTTTGCCAGTCACAGTGTCAATATCACTATCTGTTTTTGAAAGAGACTTGCTCCTACATACCACCTGCTGTTTCACCTGGTTCGTGGACTTCAACCCTATCAAACTATACCTGTGGAGTAGGGCCTCTCCCCTGCTCTCTCCTTCTTTCTTTCTAGGAATATACACACAGACACAGAAACATATGCTCTATTTGGTGGTAAGGTCTGATATGGGTTGAATTTTGTCTACTGGCCTCGCCTGCCCCCCCCGCCCAAAACAGGAGAGATGTTGGAATCCTAACTTCCAAAGCCCAGAATGTGACCTTCTTTGGAGCGAGGTTCCTTGAAGAGGTGGTGGAGTTAAAATGAAGTCATTGCGGCGGCCCCAATCCAGTATGACTAGTGTTCTTACTTAAAGGGGAAATTTGGACACAGAGACAGGCACGCACGAAGGGACAACCAGGTGAAGAGACCCGGGGAGAAGAGGGCCTCTACAAGCCGAGCAGGAGGCCTGGAATAGGTCCCGTCCCCACAGCCCTCGGAGGAAGCAACCCAACGACATCTTAATGTCAAATTCATAGTCTCCAGAACTGTGAGATAGTAAATTTCTGCTCTTTAAACAGTCCACTTTGTGGTGCTTTGTTATGGCAGCGCTAGAAAACAAATACAAGGCCCAATAAAAATCTGAAAAACGGAGAAACTGGCTAATTAGACGCCTGCTTTGGTCTTCGGATCTCTGCGTCTCATCTTCGCAGCGGCTGGTAAACCTGAATTTTTATTTGCTAGAGGCTTATGCTCCTGGAATAAACTTTCAAAATTCGTTCTATTTTATATAACCATGATGTGACTGGAGACCCACATTTGACTGAAAAGAGCAAGCCAGAGCCATGTCTAAGACACGAGAAACAAGACTCACTTGTCACCTGTAAGCCGACTTCTCTCTCCCATCAGCTGTCATTAAGGAAAAAATGCAATTGGTCTCAGATTCTCTCACTTGTTGGGGGTGGGGGTGGGGCAGCGGGAAGAGAAAAGATGTGGGGAGTAAATAAGGCAGGCAGAAGCTCCAGGGGAGGTGGGCACAGAGCTGCACGGAAGGAAAATATAAGAACCTGGTTGGTACAACATCGCTTCCAGGGACCCACCCACTCACCCACCCAGCCTTTCCCGAGCTCTGTGCTCGGCTACGGCGGGTGACGGCGAGTGGCACGGAAGGGACAGCTCCAGCAGTGGCTGCTTTGAGGGGGAGAAACAAAACCTGCAGGTCGAAATCGGAGCAGGGTGACTTCGCCTTGCGGTGGGTGAGCGCCCCTGACCTCGGGCCCTCGGCTCGAGCCGCGCCGGCCCATCCGCGGCGCCGGAGGCTCGCGGCGCGCCGCTGGACCCGCCCGAGCTCCATGGTTCGCCCAGCCCCGCGCGATGGGGACCCCAGGCGCCGAGGGGGGCGCGGGCCGAGCCCGCCGCTCGCGGGATGAAGGCGGGCAGCGCGGCGGGCGGGCGGCCGGCGGGGGATGTCGCCGCCACCCCAGCGCCCAGAGGAGCGGCCCAACCCTCTGCACCCGGAAAACGCCAACAAGTAGTTTCCCGCTGGAGAAGGGCGGCTGGGCTGGGCGTCAGGGCTCGGCCCACCTGCTCGGAGACCCTCGTCCACTCGGAAAGCACAGCAGACCCACTTTTCTCTCGGTCTCGTTAAGGTATCTGGGGCGGGAGGGAAGGGGGCGGCGAGCCGGGAAGGGCGCGCTGACCCTGCGGGCGGGATCCCCTCGCTCCGGTCCGCTGCACGAACGGAGAGGCGAAGCCCTGGGAGAGGCGGCTGGGCGACTGGGAGCGCGGCCGCGGCTGCCAGGACTTCCAGCCCGCGGCCCCAGGGGGTGTGCCTCCAGCGGCTTCTTCCTGGGCCTTGCCCTCCTAGAAAGCAACCCCCGCCCTCCGCCCCCAAGGCGTTTGTTTTTCTTGGGAAGGGGGATGGGGTGGGATGCACTGATCACTTCTGTGCTCAAAAATGGATCCTAGTTAGTCGTTCCCTTGCCCAAGTAATAATAACAACAATAATGTGAGAAGGAAATTGGATCAGTTAGAAGTCTCCTTGGTGAAAGGCAACGGCAGGCAGATTTTTGGCTGTGACTTCTGCGTTCCGTCTTTTTGCCTGGTCCGGGAGGGAGAGTCGGGGTGAACCAGAACAGGTCGCGCAAAGGGCGCTCCGAGTGGCAGGGACAGCGAGCTGTCCAGAGTGCACCGAGGGTGCGCGTGCATGGGGCTCTCCCCCAACACTGCCAAGTTGCCCCCGCCAAAGCTCCCAGCCTAGGAGAGCTGCCTCCAGGCCAGGGGACGGGGAGAGAGAGACCAGGGCGCAGGAGAGAGAGAGGCAAGGGCGGGAGAAAGAGGGTTAGGAGGGAGAGATGGGGGGTTTTCGGAGGGGGGTGGTTAGGGGCTGGGAGCGGGTGCCACTTGAGAGAGGACAGAGGGGAGGGAAGGTGAAGGGTCAAAAGATAAATGGGGGAGAAAGGGGAAAGGTGTGAGTCAGGCAGAGGGTGTGGCGGAAGGTCAAGGAGGGCTTGGACTGTCGTCTCCTGACTTCTCGGGCAGCCTGGGAGAGGTGTGATGTGGGAGGCGGGGACCGGCTGGGCGCAGATCTCCTGGGAGGCTCGGTCGCCCCTGGCCCGTCTGCCAAGCGCGCACCTCGGGGCTGTTGGGCTGGCAGCGGGGTGGGGGTCACGGTGCGGCTCTGACGGCCGAGGTGTTTAACTTGGCGCTGTGTTCGCCTCCTCCAGTCATGTCTGAGCCACAGAGATGGGCAAGATCGAGAACAACGAGAGGGTGATCCTCAATGTCGGAGGCACCCGGCACGAAACCTACCGCAGCACCCTCAAGACCCTGCCCGGGACGCGCCTGGCCCTGCTCGCCGCCTCCGAGCCCCCGGGCGACTGCCTGACGGCGGCGGACAAGCTGCAGCCGTCGCCCCCTCCGCTGTCGCCGCCGCCGCGGCCGCCCTCGCTGTCCCCCGGGCCGGGCGGCTGCTTCGAGGGCGGCGCGGGCCACTGCGGTCCCCGCGGCGGCGGCGACCACCCCGGGGGCGGCCGCGAGTTCTTCTTCGACCGGCACCCGGGCGTCTTCGCCTACGTGCTCAACTACTACCGCACCGGCAAGCTGCACTGCCCGGCCGACGTGTGCGGGCCGCTCTTCGAGGAGGAGCTGGCCTTCTGGGGCATCGACGAGACGGACGTGGAGCCCTGCTGCTGGATGACCTACCGGCAGCACCGCGACGCCGAGGAGGCGCTCGACATCTTCGAGGCCCCCGACCTCATCGGCGGGGACCCTGGCGACGACGAGGACCTGGCGGCCAAGAGGTTGGGCATCGAGGACGCTGCGGGCCTGGGGGGTCCCGACGGCAAGTCCGGCCGCTGGAGGAGGCTGCAGCCCCGCGTGTGGGCCCTCTTCGAGGACCCCTACTCTTCCAGAGCCGCCAGGGTAAGGCCGAACCGCCCCCTTCCCGGCTGCCCCAGCTTCTCCCAGCTCCTTCCCCAACTTTCTGTTCTTTTCCACCAAGGGCTCTGGGATGGGGTAGTGGACAAGGGAGCACGGCTCCCTCACGATGAGATTAGAGGCCCATGTGGCGCCAGGTAAACTCAGGGACCCTGGCCCCCATCCTCCTCGCCCACCTTCATCCCCCTCCTCCCCTCCTCAACTCAAATTGAGATTTCCTGTAGCAGATGGGGACTAAAGGGAGAAGTCGACTTCTCTGTGCAAGTCTGACTGCAACCTTCTCCTGAAGCCCATGTCGCGCTTTGGGTTTTTCCTGACTCTTGTCCCAACGTTTCCTTTAGCTCGGATGTCTCTTTGGGCCTTCTGGTCATCCCATTTTGACATTTTCAGAGAGGCCCGACACTGCTTCACGTCCCAGTCACCCAAAGCAGTGGCTCCAGTTAGGGATGTCTCTGCCAACAGAGGAAGGGGAAATGCAATGTATAGACGTGGCTGGGGATGGAGGGGGGAGCGTGTCAGGAGGTTCGCTTTGTGAAGAAAATCCTCCCAGTGCTGTCTGGGCCTGTCTCCTTCCTAGGGAGGAGGGCTGGGACTGATGGCCCCGTGTGCTGACCAGCGACCCCACCTGCACACTGAGTTTTAGGGTCTGGCGCCTTTTCCCCAGGGCTGCATCTATGTTTATTACAGATTGAACGTGAATTAGACGCTTTTGTGATCCTAGTTTAGTTCAGTTCTCTAAATCTGAATAATTTAGATTGTAGCAAACTTTGTTGTACTCTTTAGATTGCGATCCCATCCTCAGTTTTTCTTTTCAGTGTCTGGCTTGAATAACAGCTTAAATTTAGTCCTCGACACTCCAAATTAACTCTCAAAAATTCCATGAAGGGACTATAAAAGTAACTAATAATGGTTTCTTCAGTTTAAAGGAAATAAAAGAAATATAAATAACCAAAAATTATACAGTATGTGAATGGGTTTTAATTATATGTGAGAATGGAGTACTGTATTTAGTTAAATCTTTGCAACTGCATGTGTCTGGTTTGTTTCTGACACCCAGAAAAGATACCCCCCGGGCAGAAAGGGGATTCTCCCAGCCTCTCTTTGGCTCTGTCCTCATTATTGTCTTCTGTATGTCAGAAGTCTCTGCGTCTGGGATACTGTGCAGCTGTCTAGCCACTAACTTGTCAGAAGATGTGCTTCTGATGCCACTTTAGAAGTCTGAGGATATGTTTTGTTTTTGGTGTGAAACAGAAAATGAAAGAGACAATTTAAAGCATTGCTACTCTTTTGGATCTGGTATTTAAATGCATACATAAATTCCAGTATGTCCACATTCTCATATTTGAATGTAGAATTAGTAACTCCAACTCTGAAATCGTCCTTTTAAGACCATTCTATAAGTTCAACAAGAATTGGTATTCAGAAAACCAGACAAACAAGTGCATATTTATTTAAATTAAATCACAGACTCATGACCACTGCATCTGTGTTTTTTGGATTCCAGCTGAGTGCCACAGTGCTTTTTCCACTTGGTGGATAACAAGGTAATCTGAATTTGTTTTCAGGCTCACCATGTGATTTTTTTTTTCCAGATCGTGTGCTATAAAAAAGACAGAATGTCTTAGTATCTTTCCTCATGATAACATAAATTTTATTGTAGACCAGATTGCATAGCAAAAACTTTCAAAAGGTGTTCAATTTTTTTTTATTGCCATGGAAATTGGTTCTACTGATTATTGGTCAAAAGGTAGACCATTAACTTGGAAATAGTTTTTAAAAATCTTAGTAATATTTCATTTAATAATGTTAAGGATTTGACCCGCATCAATTTAGGGAGGAAAGACAGCAGATAAGTTAGAGATTGACACAAGGTCAGAGAGCCATTAGAAGCAGAATCAGCTGAGGATCATAGACCTGGAAAATTTCGTTGAGGTCACCTCATGAAACCCTTTATTTTATAGATGAGGAAAATGAAGATTGCAGATACTAAGTGAAGGCCAAGGTCATACAGCAAGTTAACAGCAGAGCCAAAATTATGCTGGAGGTCTCATGATGTCCTCCCCAGGCCCTTTCCACCACAACCGCTGATAACTGACTGTCTCGCCTGTGAAATCTCTGCAGATCGTGCTGCTCTTAAGCTCTAATGCAGCATTAGCTATTCACTAGCATTCTAACTTTGAAAGGTCATTGATGACTTTTTTTAATATATATATTCCAGGACTTTGGCTGATAGAATTTTTACCCTGCACCACCCAACATTAGGTGAAAATATGGGATTCAAATGAACTTCTTAAAATGAGCCCTGTTTGACCTTTCCATTTTTATTGACCGGTTAATATGTGATGTTTTGCTTTCTTTCAGATTGGCTAACATTTGTGGAACTTGTCTTTAGGGAAATCCCTTTTCAAATTATTAGGGACCGCCTAAAAAGGAGCAATCAGAAGCCATTATTCTATTTAAATGTGATTTAATATTTTTATGTGAAAATTTTTAGTTCAGATGATGGCCTGACAGTGTTATCTGGTTAGGTTGACAAATAGAATTACATCGGGAGGTCGCAGCATGGCATTATATTTTGCATGGACATGATTCTAAGGAGTCATAAATTAGTTACCAAAGGGTTTGCTTCAGCTGTGATCCTACTGCCACGTCTCATTCTTAATAGAAGTATTTAACTTTTATAAATCAGCTTACTGTTTTTTCAACCTTAGTTCATTTTTTATTGATATATTTGAGATGAACAATTTTAACTGTCTGAATTCCTTTGTCAATTTGTTATACCTTTTTCATAATTTTCTTTGTCCTTCCCCAATGTTGAGGACTTAGGCTCAATTATATAGTAAATGTGTTTTATTTCTAACTTTTATGATCTAAACTGGCAGACTGAAACAACAGTGATAGGAATTGAATAATTAATTGAATTTTACAACATTGTATTTTTGCCTTTTGTTTGGGTTGGCATTTCCCCCTCCTCTAACGCTTTTTTTTAAAAGATTTTATTTTTCCTTTTTCTCCCCAAAGCCCCCCGATACATAGTTGTGTATTTTTAGTTGTGGGTCCTTCTAGTTTTGGCATGTGGGATGCCACCTCAGCACGGCTTGATGAGCGGTGCCATGTCCACGCCCAGGATCTGAACCGGCGAAACCCTGGGCCTCCAAAGAGGAGCGCGAACTTAAGCACTCGGCTCCCTAACACTTTTAATTTATGATGTAAATACATACTACTTGAGAGGTCTAAATTGCTCAATTAACTTGGCAAATAAGTTTATATTTTATACTTATAAATTCTTAAGAATAGTATTCAAAAATAGAAATTTATAAAAATTCAAATATAGGTTGTCATGGAAACCTGTTGTGGCGAAAATGAGGAGGAAAGAAAAGGAGAAATTATTTATTCTGTTGATGCCATTGAGTAATATTTACAAATAGTAAGAAGCAAGGATGCATAGATGTATTTGTGAAAATGTTGTGCATTGTATATTTCCAATTCAATATGTAAGTTTCTCAAGGAAATGAAGCTTGTATGTGCTTTCCTCTGAACACATGTTATAAGTAAGTGGACAGATGCCAGGCAGAAATTCTTTGATAGACCTTCTAGATTTTTTAGAAGTCAAAAAAAATATTATAAGGGCAAAATCCTGGATTCAAAATATTTTAAATAATTTATCACCCATATTAAAGAGCTGAGAACAGTTATAAGTTTTTCCTTCTCCTTCTTCTTTTCATTTACTTTTTTTTGGGGGAAGAGGGAAGGTGATTAAATTAGGTTGTGTTTTAGAGTGTGGCTATTTGTTGGTGACATGTGTATCTTTGATTACCTGCTAGACCTCTTGTTACTTTCAAAGAGCATCTTAGAAAAGAAAAATAAAAGAATAACTGCCATGGAAACATATTTCAGGTGTTGGCTTTTGGGTGTGGGTTGAGTCCATTTCATATATGTTCTCTGGACCTTTATCTAGAATACCATTATGTGTGGGTCATCCTGAAGTATACAAAGATTGTGAGAGTGAATCCATCATTATTTTTAATCTTGAAAATATTTACTTTATTAGCATTTTAAACTGTTTTATTTCCACAGCATTACTAAAATATACTCCTTAAAACTATTAAAATTTAAATTTTGATGTCTAGAATTGGATTCAGAATTGCACATGTTTAATTTAGTTTTAATGGGCCATTTTTTCCTCTTCTTCAAACCACCAAACAAAACAGGAAACAAATTATCTAAATAACTGTTTGCTAGCTTTAAGTGTAACATTTATTTTAGAAAACTGTAATAAGGTAAGCAGATTTTGAGTAATATTATAGTAAGATTAAAGAAAGAAAATGCATGAATTCTTGTTTTGTAAGCATTGCTTCAGTTGAAAGAATTAATGGCCAAATATATCTTGTTCATAAAATATTGTTGTCAATTATTAAAAATTGTAGGACATTTATTTATGCAATGAATATTGATTATGCAGTCACTCTAGGCCAGAAATTATGCAAGATCCTGGGAACGCATGGAGGAGATGTATTCCTTTGCCCTCCGTAATGTCGCAACTCTATTTATGACAAAACATTTCCTAAAGATATTATCTATTAAATTAAAAACTGTAGCAAAATGACAACAAACAAAACTCTAGAGATGTTAAAGATTAGTTTTCCTCAAAAAGAATCTCACATGGAAATACTGCCTGATACATGCAGGAATAGATTCCATTTAGAAATGATGGTATTAAACTATTGTTTGTCTTTATTTTATTATGAGAGTGTTAGGCTCTTTTCCTCTTGATTGTTGAGTTTCCAAAGTGATTTATAAGCTCTCTCTTTGCAATATTATTTGAGAATATGATGCAGGCTTTATTTATATCGAACTACTGAATTTTGGGGGGTTTAGTCAAATGTGTTCATCCCTTTTATATTAATTAAAAGTCATGGCCAACCTTGTAATAATGTAAATCCAAACTTCTGACCCTTGAAGAGTCTACTCTAATAGGCTGGTGTGTCTGCATTGCCATGGAAGCATCTAAGTGTCTTTTGACCTTTTCCAGGCCACTAACTTTACAGTGCACAAGTAAATTTAATTTTATGCTTATATTCTGAGCATTGTATAAGATCAGAGAGAGTACCTAACTCAATACATGATTAAAATAACTGAGTACAGTAACTTCAATAGGCAATTGCGTATTCAGTAGGATATTTGATCACAAGTTAGGTGATCTGATCCATTGCTGGGCATCAGCTATCCCAAAGGTCAACATAGTTGGACAGATTAGGTATGATTTTCTCCTGAAATATTTTGCTAAGAGCTCAGTTGTAGACTTAAGTTGACAAAACTACATGAGAGTCAAGGAAATTTTTCCTCTCTGTCAAGAAGCATATTTTCAAAGTAACTGAAAACAAGGAAATGTGTAGGTTTATATAAAAATATAGGTCACCCTTTCCTATTTGAAAATATATATCATTACCACTTATTTTTATCACTACAAATAAAGTAAATGTGGTTTTCAGGTCTCATATTTTTTGAACTTGTGAGTCATATCTCCTTTTTATCATGGCAACCTTTAAAAATATGTCTAAGTGAAATAGTAAGGGACATTAATGGACTGATAAAAGATAAACACAGATCTCCAGAAGGAAATATATACCGGCAACGTAGTCTAAACAGTAACCATCAATATATTATATAAACTTAATTCAATTCTGTTTGAAGTATGAAGAGCTTTTCTTTTGGAAGAGCAGTCAAATTTTTTTTTTTTTAATGACAAAATAGCACTGCTTTTTGCTTTTTCTTACAGGTTGAAGGGTGATGACTAATTTTAATACTCTGTAGTCAATATTTTCACAGAAAGTGACTAAAATGTGGGCGTTGAAGGAGAAGAGAGCAGGCGTAGAGAATATATGGAAACATTGGGTAAATGCCTGGATTGGGATCTGTGGGACCTGTGCCCTAACCTGATTTCAGCCCTAGCTGTGTGACCTTGGAGAATTCATCTTCCTGAGATGAATAATGAGAACTTCCTTAAGAGAACTTCATCTTCCTAAGCCTTGGTTTCCCTTGCCTTATTCTGAAAGAAAAAAAAATGGGGCTGACACATTGAACTAGATGGTATCCAAACTTCTTTTCAGCTCTAACATTTTGAGGTTTGGAAGGAAAACCAGGATACTTGGTGCTTAAGATCCCTGGGGGCAGGTGGGGCAGGACAATGTGTCTGTACTGGTTTTGACGGTACTCTAAGGACCATCACACTAATAAGGTAAACCATTATAAATTTTGTTTTGTTTTGTTTTTTGCATTTATAACTGTCTACACTTTTTTCCCTACAGCTGTTGGGTGGCTGCTGCTCTGGTTGCCATAGAAACAGGTTAGCTCCTAGCTTCCTGTTTCCATTGAAAACAGCCTTCTCTCAACCACGTATTGATCTCAGGAAATCATTTTGCTGTGGCTCTGTCATGAAACCCATAAAGACGATTGGCTCTGCCATTTCCTAAATCTAAGCTAGTGCAGGTGTCCACCTGCACCCACAACGATAACTGATTAGATCATCTCAGTTTTATTTCCATCTGGAAAGTGCCTTGTCAAAGACACTACCCTTTCCCCCTCCTGTATCTTATACAGAAGAGAAAGTCTTACTCATTTGAGGATTTACAGATACGCCTAACACATTTAAGTGTTTACAAAATAGTGTCAAGTTATTCAGTTCTAATCTCTTTCATAACCCATTCTATCAGAATAAGCATGGAGAATAGTATGCTTTCTAGCAAATCTCATAAATTTATATTTTAATGTACTCAGTGAAGAATATTTCAAGATAAGTATATTATATAATGATCCATATTTCTCTTTTGAGAAAATAGTTTTTCTATTTCAGGATGTACTTACTTGCATAAAAAGAAGATATGTGTTTATTATCATAACATAGATACATAGAATATGTTTATAAAATTTTTATATGAATCAGCAGTGAAAGAGACTTGTAAAAATTTGGCTTCAAGTTTCGATTGGCATCATTTGTGTTTGTGTGTGTATCATATGTATCCAAAACATATACTCTTTGAAGAGGACTGGTGACCGGATGTGCGACAGACTTCTGGTGTTCATGAGATCTTGCATTGGAAGGAGACCGGTGGTCATCTGGCACAGCTGCCTCCGTTCACCATGGAAGAGGGCCGCCTTGTTCACAGCTATGGCTGGTTGCTGACGGCGGCAGGACTAGAATTTAGATCTCATTTCTGGTGCTCTTCCCATGCAGAGTTGATTGCTGAGTCTGCGGGTTTAACATTGGACGCACAGATTTTAGCTCTTGGGAGGAAGCAAGCATTTAGGAGTGGTTAGGGTGAGCTCTGCCCTCTCCCATGTCCTATTGTTCAACACTAGCAGAGAAATCAGCTCTGTTTTAGGTATTCACCTTGTTTCCAGATCCCCCTTCAGATTCCATTGCTGCTTTCTCTACCAGTTCTACATCTGTCTGTTCTGCTACCTTTAAAGCTTCAAAACTAACCCGTCCGCGCACTTACCTCCTGTTTTTTTTTTTTTCCTTCAGCTCATGATCTCTATGAGGGGAGCTACAGAAGTCGTGTATAATAGGCTTCAGGATAGATGTAGATAATTAAGAAATAATATGATATTCCCCTCTATCCCTTTATGTGTGTGTGTCTTTTGTAATATGATTTTCTTCTCTTGTTTGATTTATTGTCTTTGGAATGTTTTAATGCAACTCTGGTTACGTCTATTGGTGATGGCTAATGTACTTTGTAGAGCGTTGTCTTCTCACTTGTAATTAACCAAATCAGGGTGGGTTTACACAGAGATAACTGGTGAATTAGAGGAGGGGAGATGTTTAGAGTTGTTGTTAAGATCTGCAAATGAGGGGTGGCCGAGTGGCATAGTGGTTAAGTTCCAGGGCGCCACTTCACTGGCTGGGAGTTTGCCTATTTGGATCCTGGGCACTGACCTACGCACTGCTCATCAGGCTATGCTGTGGTGGCGTCCTGCTTAGAAGCACTAGAAGATCTTACAATTAGATGCACAACTATGTATTGGGGCTTTGGGATGTTAGCTCAGGGCCAATCTTCCTCACTACACACACACAAAAAAAGATCTGCAAATGAGACTGGATGCTGTTGTTGTGAGGTCAGTAAACACTGGGAGGCAAAGCTTTTCATTGAACCTTTCTTTAATGAATCATTACCCAAAGGTGGTGAGCACTGTGATGGGAGGTAAAGCAGCATCATAATTTTGGGAGTGTCTGAGAGAATGCATTTCACAGAAGTCAAACAGAAGAACTTGGGCCACAATGTTGCTGGTGATATTGGGAAAAAAACTACTCCACCATTTCTACAGTCACTAGACTGATCTTACCTTCTGAAAGTTGGTAATGATGAGGACATCTTTGTCAACTGACATTTCCTTGCTGTTCCGTGTATTAAGAAGATCCTGTGTGGACACCTCAGTAGTGTCTTCCTCATTTTCTGTTTGCTATTGGATCTTATAGCTTTGCTTTTCTTTATGTATCTGATAACATTGTTGACATCTTTAAAAATTGGAGCAAAGGTCTTGATAGTCTTTCTTGGCAGGTGTTCTGTGATTTAGTCCCAGCGATGGAAGGTGTTTTCCCTTGAGTTGTCCCTATGGAGAATTACAGAAATGGGGATATGCTGCTTTTTGGCCACAGACATTCCCTTACTTTATACCATTACTTTGCCCAGAATTTTTAAGTTGTTCACTAAATGATAAAATGCAAATACATTTTTTATAAAATAAAGTGATTTTAAATAGTATTGTCAATGTATTTAAACTATATTGTTAATCCTAAATTTAACACAGCATGATTATGAATTATATTTAAGCAAAAACTGTTTGGACCAATATGAACTTTTTTGTTGAATGATTTGTCAGATTGGGTTCAATGAAAGGGCCAGACATCATTCAGAGCTTATGTAAAATTTGTGTTTGTACTTTCAAGTTATATAACAAAAATTCAGATATTTGATTGCTTATTTTGGTATTTTTATGCTTATTGATTTAGCATAAAATGCTGTTTGCTAAAAGTGACTGTTTTTTAATAATTGTATTGGAAACAATGGCAAAGTAATCATAGCAAGAGTAAGCTTCCTTACTATTTTGACATATAAATTTGGATAAAATTAATAACACTATTTAGGAAAACAGAACAATACAGTTATTATGATTTTATTTATTGTTTAAATTTTCCTGCTTCTCTCTTGGGGTGAGCAATGAGAGGGAAATTATTAATTATATTTATTAAATTAAAAAATTATTAAAATATCCTTAATAAAAACTTTCATGTAAATTGAGTAGGAAATGGACAGACTAGAGCCTTAGCTGACTGACCCTTTTCTGTAGAATCTAAATTGAATGTAAAGTGGCAGTAGCATTTTATTTTTTTTAAGCCATTGGAACTTTATTATCAGGCCTATCACAGTCATGTAAAATGATTAGGGGTGCATCAAAGTTGAAAAATTGTAGTTGTATCATGATGGATAAACATTTGTGAGCGTATGCTTAATTCCCAGGTTCATATTGGTATTGTGCTTCCAAATTTAGAGTACAATGTTAGAGATATAGAATTCAAGCAAATGAATGAAATCAAACATATTTTAATGCACTAATAGGCTTCAATAACATTCAAAGTTGATTTGTCTTAATGCAAAAACAGAGTTCTTTAATTAAGTGCCTCAATTTCTTCTGTGACTCTGCTGCTAAATTTTTAGTCATAACATGTAAGTGCTGTTGGTTCTTTCTTTATTGTTTTTGTGTGAGGGAAGATTAGCCGTGAACTAACATCCGTTGCCAATCTTCCTCTTTTTGCTAAGGAGGATTGCTGCTGAGCTAACATCTGTGCCAATCTTCCTCTGTTTTATATGTGGGATGCCCCCACAGCGTTGCTATCAAGTGGTGTGTAGATCCGTGCATGGGATCCCAACCCATGAACCCCGGATCACCAAATCAAGCATATGAACTTAACCACTGTACCACTGGGCCAACTCCTTGGTTCTTTATTTTTTTTTTTAGTTTCGTGATTATCTTCAAAATCTGTTTTCATTTTTCTATTTGTGTATCTATCGATTTAATTCATCTCTGATTCGGCTATCTTAGGTGGTTTCTTGGTAACGTTTGTCTTCTAGAAGGAAGTGGAGTTGTCAGAGCACTTGACTGTGCTTCAGCACTGGGTTTCTTTGCCATGACCTTTGCGTTTCCTCTGCCTTGGTTTGCATTGACCAGTTAGTGGAATAGTGTGTTATCTCCAGGCATTAGTACATTTATCTCTTAGCTGAACCAACTGGAAGAGAATCAAGCATCAAAGATGAAAGCTTTTAAATGCTTTTGAATCCCTCAGCTAACAATTACTGAGCTTCACCTATGACTGGAAGTAGGGTGGTACTGAGAATCCAACAAGAGTTTTTGGTGTCTTTTAGTTTAAAAAAATTTGAATAAAAAAAAGAAGGATTAAAATTTGGCATTTACCTTCAAGACACTTGTTGGAAAAGGACTATACGTCCATGGTTACAATATAATGCATTGAATACTCTAATAGAGATATATATTGACATAGTGTGGACACGCAGACTAGGGAGGGACCCACTCTCCTATACCAAGGAGGTGACATTTTAGTTAACTTCGAAAAGATAGGTGTTTGCCATCAATCACGGGGAAGGTCAACAACGCAGTGTGCAAGCTTGGAGGCTTGAGAGAGAACGCCATGTTGTGTGTACGTGGGGTGATAGAGGGACCAGAAGGCGGGAGAACAGGCTTGAAAGGTAGGCAGCGTTGAAACTTGGAATGAAGGGACCTCTGGGCTTATAAATGAGATTTCCTAATGAGATGTAAGATGCTCAGTCCAGAGCAGGACAAAACAGCATTATTTCAGTTTATTCCAAAGTAGTGGTTCTGAAAGTTACATGTGCTTAGGAATAATGTAAGATGATGACTGAAAATTTTAATTCCCAGGTCTCACTCCAGAGATTCTAATTGAGGAGGATTTGGATAGAATTCAGAACAGGTGAACGTCTTTGGGGTTGCAGTTGGCTACTGGCCCAGCACGTCCCAGTCCTGTGCTGTGCCTGCTGCAGAAGCAAATGCATTTTAATGATGAATTCAGAGAATGATCGTGCTTAGACCAGGGTTTCCTGCTGTGTGCTTTGTAGACCTATGGTGCTCAGAGGCTAATGGGTGTTACCCCTCAAAAGAGTTCCATGGATGGATGAATTTGGAAACTAGTCTAAAGCAAAGTTAACTGGGTTTTTATTTTTAAATTTTATTTATTATTATTATTTTTTAGATCTTTTTAGGGTCAAAGAGTTGAAAGACTTGCTGTTGGTTTTGAGGTGGGAATTATTGCTAAGGGCTGGACTTAGTTGGCTGAGTTTGAATCCTGCCTCTACCACTTGCTTGCTGAATAACTTTCAACAAGTTGCTTCTCTAAGCCTCCTTCTTTTCCTTTGGCCTGGGAGGTAACACTAGTATCTGGCTCAAAGCATTGTTATGAGGGCGGACAGAGCATATTGATGTTAAGGATCCAGAATAGTACTGGTTCTATAAATGTCAGTTGTATCATCATCATCATTTTTTAGGGCAAGTATTTATTATTTTGGGGGATGAAGTGGTTGCAATAGCCCAACTTAAGGAAGCTTTCTGGCATTTAGAATGTTTGGGAAGAAATAAGTTGTCTGTCCCTGGTATTTTTCATGTGGATACTGGATAACTGTCTGGGAAATTGTAGAAGTAATTCTACCCCTCATGAATAAATAGTAATTAATTAGAATGATATCTAACTTGTATGTATTATATACCAAGCATTTTGTGAGTGGCAAGGTGAAAGCCTATTTCCTGCCTTTAAGAAGTCTGTGGTCTCTTAGAAGACCACAACACAGGGAAATGATAGTGCCGTGTCATGGGATCTGCAGCAGAAGTAAGCGCAGGTTGCTTGGAGGTTAACATAGTCTTGCGAAGGTAGGAAAAAACTTCCTGGAGGAAATATGTCTCTGTTGGCACCAGAGGCTGAAGAGGAGATAGTCAGACTTTCTAGATAGATAGAAAAACCTAATCAAAGTCCTAAAAGAGAAAGAAGGCAAGGCCTGTGCAAGATACTGTAAGTAATTCAGTGCAGCTGCAGTGTTGTATAAGGAATGGGGAGATTGGCAGGAGACAGAAGCTGAGATTGGATAGAAAGTCTTGGTAAGCTCTGTTGAGAAGGTCTGGTCTTCCTCTTGTGGTAATGGGGAGCTTTTGAGGGATTTTCAGCAGAGCGATGGCATGCAGATTTGTAATTGGGAATATCCTTCTGAAACCTTTGTACCTGAAGAGGAGATTGGGTGGGAAGGTGAGTCCAAGTTTGTTAGGAGGGCTGCCGGTTAGCAGGTTATTGCAATAATCCAGGTAAGAGATACTGGTGACTGGAACTAAGATGGAGGACAGAGGAAGGAAGTAAAATGGACCTAGTTAAAGTGGAATTGTTGATTGATTAGGTGCAGTGAATGAGGCAGAGGAAGAAGGCAAGAATGTCTCTCTATTTTCTGTTTGCACAATAGGACAAGAAATCTTTATGACTTTTTTCTAATTCAAGATTCAGTATTTATGTGATTTTAGAATCTGGCTTCTCAGTAGTTATTCTTTCTTGGGATTTAAGATTATAATATTTTGTATTATGTTTTGTGATTTTTCTTTATATTTCAGTACCAATTACCCAATTATAGGTAGCTATTTCATAGATTTTATAGTTGTGAAATTGCGTGCAAAATATGGCCCTTAACATTTTTGGTTATAGTAATTCACCACCATTAAAAGGTGGTGAGGAGTAAAAAGTCCTCTGTGCAAGAAATGTCAACTTTGCATTGCTATTATTTTGGTTTAAAGCCCAAGAAAATAATATTAATTTTTGCATAATTTCTCTGAAATGGGGCTGACTATCCAATGTTGTAGCTCACGTGGACTCCAAAGCTAGAAGCTTAAATTGAACTAGGGATTAAAAAAAATACTATTAAGATTCTGTGGCTCCAAATACTCCTTGGAAAATTGCTTTAAAATAATTTTTTCTTTATATAAAAGCCCGGGAAGGGGCAACCGTAGTGAGGAAGGAAAATAAAAATGAAAACAGACACCAAAGGAGTTCAGTTGGGAAGAAGACGGTGACTTCAGATCCAAGGCGGAGTAATTCCTTCCAAAGCATGAATGTGCATGCATGAGGTTTGGGGTGGACGTGAATTCTGGGGAGATACTATTCAACCCAGTACACTGACTTTTACATTGTGGCAACACATTTATAATATCCAATACATCTTTTATTTTCTGATTTCTTCTTTTCCTTGTCAATATGTTCTCATTTAACGGATACAATGTTGTCATGAATCTTTCCAAAGATACTACTTAGACAATTTTTAAAGTTCTGTTTTGAACTCTGATTTCTCTATGGATATTTTTTCTATTCTTTCATCTTTGTTCTTTTCTATATTCTTGATTTTCTTCAAATATCTTTTCCTTTGAGAGAGGGTGGGGGTGATCATAGTATTCTGTGGGTAGGTAGGCAGAATCATGCAGAAACCTAGGGTTCCCTTCAGGGTGGGTGAGTAGGAGCAGGTGGGCAAACTAGGGACCCTCTCAAGGTCTAAGGAAGAAAGCTTTCTTGGGAGATAGGACTTCTGTGTATTTTAGTTAATGCGGAGTGACCTTTCCCTCTTCTTTTTCTCCATGCGCTTTGAGGAAATCTGAGATGCTAAGAAGTTCGCTTCACTTTTCTCTGTCACACCAGCACACGTAATTAGGAACGATCTTCTCTTCTGTTGATTCTCTGCCTAATTTAGAGAGATGTTCTTGCTGGCTTTATCCTGAGGGAAATTCTGTAGCCAGTCACTCAAGGAAATAAGAGACCTCCAAGTAGATGTCCACAGCCAGCTCCTTGTTGTAGTGCCTGTTGCCTCTAAGTTTGAGGGTCCTCTAGATTCTGGATCTCCTTGGGAAGAATTGGACCAGCCCCCAGAAATGCTCTCTCCTGCACCCATATTGAATCCATTCTCCCCCACTCCTCAACTCGTATCTCCATTATTCCAAACCCGTCTGCTTTATAGCCGAGTATTCCTGGTTCAGTGATAGCATCCTTCCCTGTTTTCCATCCCTGTGATTTGTTTTCATTATTTTTAATGAGACTTGGCCAAGGAGATGAGGTTTACTATCTTCCATTAGCATTTGATGATATGTGTATAGGCTTCTTGTCCATCCTACTTATGAACTTGTATGTGGGACACCAGCTCATCCTTATTGTTGTTGTTCTCCAGAGTTGTGAACAGTGTCTGGTAGTTTTCTCAGTGGGTTTTTTTTTTAATCACCATCTAAATAATTCCGTGAGTTTCCTTGTCTGCAAGGATGTATTCCTCTATGATTCTTCCCTACAAAGTCAATGTTTCTTCTTACCTTCTTTGAACCCACCTTCTTTATTCACTTTTTACCCATTCTGGTCCCCAAATCTCAAATTCTGGTGAAGAAATTTAAAGCCTATGTGTAGTGTATAATTTTATCGTTTTGCTGTAAGAAGCTTGTTAGATTAACATTAATACAAAATCTCAGAAAATTATCACTTGGAGAACAGTGACACTTTAATTTGTCATCTGCCCACTGAGAATACATTGTAAGTACACGAACTTTGATGGTTTAACAGATGTTTGTGGTACTTAAAGTCCTCAAATAAAGTAACAGCATTATGTTGAAACAATGTTTACATATAAGTCTGCTGTAATTTTTTACACAGAGACTTTGCCAGTGGGACCAAATGCTTAGTCCCTATTGTGTAGTCAAGCATCTGCCTGATGATACATGATAGATGGCACTGATTGTCCTGCTAATTACGTGGAGACTGGGCCTTCACTAAAGGATGCTCTGTCCTAAGAAAAGATACTGAAGAATGGATGTTGCAGCAGCAAGGAAATTAGACAAGGAGATCAGGAAAAAAAAAGATTCCTATTTATCACAGTATTGTTATCTCATTTCATTTAGTAAAATAGAAATATCCAAAGGTGAATTTTTCCCCATGCTGTCTAGAATACACTTTATCCAACCAATGCAGTAATGAAGACCATTATATCTAAAACCTAATTATGTCTAGATATTCTCTCTGAGCTTTGGCAAATATAAAGACTGAGAAAGGCACTTAAAGAAAATATGTATTATAGTAGTCATGCAAATGGAAGGAATGAGGAAAACCTTCCTTTATACAAACATATGGTATATATTGTATAGATTAGGCAAATCTGTATGCTTTTTAGGAAAAACCATCGTGAGATAGTAGATAAAATGAAAATTATAAAATACATTGTAATAGTCAAAGCAGAATAATATTAGAACGAGTTTATGGTTTCAAGATGAGGGATCATTGTGGTTTATTTATTTTTAAAAGAAAAAGTATTTTTAAATCATGAAAGTTAAATGTTCTTCTTATGGACAATTGGGGAAGTATAGAATATACTGATGAGTAAAATAGCCCTTTTATCCCCCCAAAATTATTATAAATTTAGTGTTTTTATTTTCTCTAAGATAATTCTAATGATAGGACTATGGAGACTTTTTAATCCCATATTTAATCTTTGCAATCAGGAACACAGTGCCTTTCCATTTTATTCAAATCTGGTTTTAGATCTCAAAAAAGAATTTCATAGCTTACTTCATATTTGTTCTACATGTTTATTTCAAACGTTATTACTATATATTTTATGTTTAGTTGGTATTGTGAATGGAATCTTGCTCTCCATTGTACTTTAACTAGTTATTGATGGCATATGAGTAAGCTACTACTTTTGGTATGTTAATCATATGTATAGTTATTTTACTGAATTCTTATTGATTAAATTAGCATTTCGGTTTGTTATTTTAGGTGTTGTGAATATACCACATATGTAAATGATAATTAATTTTATATTTATTTTTCAGGAATAACTTGAGTATGATGTATTTTTGTGGATCTTCTTATGTCTGAGGATATCTTTCTGTTACATTCACATATAAAAGTTTTCTTGGCTTAGTATAGAACTTTTGGATACGTGATTTATTTCTTAAAATCTGCAGTTTCCATCTGATATTTAGAAATAATAAAATGTAGGAAAAAAGAGGATAGGGCAATTCCTATGTGTTGTAAGCACAGGCAGGAGCCCTAAACAAATGGTGGCTCCAAGAAGGACATGAGCTAAAAGATAAAGGAAGAGTAGGATTTCACCAAAGGAGAGAAAGCATTTAAAAATGGGAACTAGAGGGAAGGAAGGCCTAGAGATGAGGTTGCAAAGTGGATTGGAAGGACTGAAGGAAGCTACGTGTGGCGAGGTGGTAGAGAGTGGACGGGGAGCTGTGGGAAGAGGGCTGGACAGCCTGGAGGGCCTTGTGGGTCATATGAAACTTTATCATTTTCACATCGTTTTTCTGTTTTTTTTTTTTAAATAAATCTACCTATTGGTATAGCTTCACTCTCTTTTTATCTATTTTGTCATCTTTCATCATTTTTTGTGTTTTCCCGTCTTATTTTGCATTCTTGCAAAAATTCCTAAGTAGTCTTTGTATATCTGATGATCTCTTTTTTTTATTGCAGTGTCAAATTTGTTCTTTTCTATATTCAACAGATATTTTAATTTTCTACTGTGTTTCTGGTTTTCATACATTCTTTTACTAGATTGCTTGGTTCTTTTCCCATTTAAGTCAGTGCTCACTTTTTCTGAGTGTTTGCTTTTCTGTCTCTTCCTCACTTTGGTCTTGGGCAAACTCGAGGTGGGAGGCTCTGCAGGGAGAACTTGACTCTCAGTCATCAGGACACCGTTCCACGCACCTCTTGCTGCAGCTTCCACTTCCACATCCACCCTGATTCTACAGTTCTCTGGGTCCCTTCCCCCACAGTTTCCCTATCCTGCCTACAGAGGTGGATCTATACCTAGTGATGGAGTGTAGCCAAGACTCAAAATTGTCCTGAATTTCCTCATGATCCAGTTTTATTCTAGCATAATCTCCCTTTAAGAGGCAGCATATTGTGATGGCTAAGAGTGTAGACCTTGGCAACAGATAGACCTGGATTTGGATGTGACCCTGCAACACATTATTTGCATGGCCTTGGATGATGTAGTTAATTTCTTTAAGTTTCTGTTTCATTGTTTGTAGAAGAATATCCTCATGAGATAGGTATTGTGAGGATTAAATAATATGAGAACTAAATGAGATAATGCATTTAATGTGTACAGCAGAATGCCTAACATAAAATAAGCCTTCTATAGATGGTAGCTACTATTATGTGAAGCTTAAGGGCAGGCTGATGTGCAGAATCTTTGGTGAAATAATTGGTGACATCTATCAAATGTGTGTTGTTTGTCTAGGTCTGGGGACAGGAGGGCCTCTTGTCATTGGATTGTAGGTAGAAAATCCAGGAGACTGTGGGAGAGAGTTTTGAAGATTATTTGTATTTTTGTCAATTTATCTATGGAGCACGGCTGACAACTTTCTGTCATTGCCTTGACCATATTTCACTAAGTTTGGATCCTGTGTTGAAATGAAGTAAGATAACATTCCTGCTCCCAATGCCTGCTTCTCTGAGGTGAAGGTAGTGAATGATCGAGACCCATAGGGGAGACTGAGATCACTTTTGTTTAATGAATTGCTGATGCCTAGAACAGACTGGTACACAGATGTACTCAAAGAAGTGTTTTCTGACAGCCTGGCTGACTGCCTATTTCCTAGTGGAGGGGAGTACTTACGGTATGCAATACTCCGAAGGCATCTGCTGCTTCAACCTGCAAATGCATGTCTGAGGGAAGCAACTGTAAGCCTCTTTCTTACAGGGAACTATCGCTCCCTGAAGGGTGGTCAGACAATAAGGAACAAGGCACAGGAGTAGCCCCAACCATTGTTACCCTGCTGGTAACCGGGCTGGCAACTCTCCATTTCCTGAAATATCAAAAGAGTAACAATGACTAGGGAAAAATATTGTTGCAGAAGTAGAGTTCTCCCTCTTACTAAGTAGTTTCCATTCCTTGAAAGATTATTGGTAGACTGATTCTTGGCTAAAGTGTTTTTCCTAGTCAGAGGTAAGGCCTGCACCAACAATAACTTTTAAGCTCAAGAGAGCTTTCAGATTTCTCTAATCCTCGTCAGTATCCACACCCCTCACCCCCATTTCAAGAGTTCCAGCACAAGTTGCTACGAACATCGATTCTTAACTATTCTCATCAATAGGTATTTTAATTGTTATAAACTCTTCCTGGATTCTGGCATGTTGTTAATTTTTGTCCTGAATTTCCTGGGCTATTGTAATGTGTTATCATTATTTTATGTTTTTATGGCTGTAGGGTTGCCAGATAAAGTACTACATCTAGTTAACTTTTAATTACATATAAACAACAAATAAGTGTTTCTAGTTTAAGTGTGTGTACTAAATTAAAGGTCATATTTACACTAAAAATTTTATTTCTTGTTTGACAAAGTTTAGGTATTCTGTATTTTTATTTGCTAAATCTGGCAACCATACATTTTGTTTTAAAGAGAATTCAGAAAAAAAATTTTGGTGCTCTCGTTTTGCAGTTTTTCTTGCTGTTTTAGCATTAGTCCCAATCCAAATCTTCTGACAAACACATTCATTGTGCCGGACAGTGTCTGCAGTCGCTCTAGCACTAATTTCTGAAGCAGTTAGTGCTCAGATAGAGACAGATAACTCCTCCAGCTGTCTGGTGTGGCCACTGCCGGAACAACAGCAAAGACGGCTGGGACTCTGCCAGAGGTGATTGCCCTGGTCCCAGAGCTGTAGAAAGGGTAAAATTTAATATCGTCTTCATCCAAAAGTTATTGGCCCAACATACTTTAAATGACCCTGTATTTTTTTTCTCTTCTGTTGGCTTTTATACAACTTCTGTTGGCATGTTGATAGCCTCTTCCTAGTATATTTTCCTCAAAAGAGGTATGACTATTGCAAAAAAAGAGGGCTTTTAGTTATTACTAAATAATTGCACACAAAGACTGCATTATTTGAGAACAACTCAATAACTGCTAATGAACTATACAGAAATCCATCTTTTTATTACAGATATATTTTTAAATATATGGATCTATGCAGTCTTCTGGAATTTGATTTCTCATAATTTTCATTTCTAGTCTTCAGGTTATTATATTTATGTTATTACTTTTAGTAATTAGATTTAGTAATTATAGTTTAGTAATATATAGTATATGTAATATAATACTAGTATATTATATATTATACTAGTAATATAACATAATTTAGTAATTATATTATGTTCTTACTTTTAGTATTTTAGACACGCAAGAGTCAGGGAGTGTTTAAATTAAGCAGTCTGCTCCATGATGTACTCTGGGCAAGGTGGCTCCTTGCCTCTGCCTTCAGTTTGGTTCCACAGTCATTCCCTTTGGCTCTCACTGTGTCTCTTCTGCAAATAACTCTCCTCACAAGCAGCACCAGCATGCCCTTCTATGAGCTCCCAGGACTCAGTAAGTGAGGAACAAGCCAGTGAAGGGATGCAGCCAAGAAAATAAGGACAAAGAAAGAGGTTGGAACAAAAGAGCACATCCTATAACTATAATTCAGTAAGACTGATTTTCTAGTGTTTAGTAAATTGTCTCTTAAAGTCAGTTCCCACAGAAGACTTCTAAAAATGTTTTAAACAATGGCATTGTCATTCCTAAGGGCATAATCTCCCCAGGTAGAAGTGTGTTCTTCCATATATAAGTCCTTTGAGATGCTGCATCATAAAAACAAATTCTGTTTGAGAAATGAGTCACACGCTATCTCCACTTGTTGATTCACAGGGCACATTGTGTTTTAAGCCTCTGAGAAACCCCATTTAAAACAAAAAGGAAAATTGCTTATCTTCTAAACTCCCCCCGCCCCCCCCCCCCCCCCGCCAAGAAACCAGCTAGTTTCATGGAATATCTTGTCCTTAGGGAACTTTTTAAAAGGAGAAAATCATATCATTGTTTATCTGAGTTTTTATTTGTGTATTCGTGTTTTTTTGAGGAAGATTAGTGCTGAGCTAACTGCTGCCAATCCTCCTTTTTTTGCTGAGGAAGGCTGGCCCTGAGCTAACATCCATGCCCATCTTTCTCTACTTTATTATATGTGGGATGCCTGCCGCAGCATGGCTTCCCATGCGGTGCCATGTCCACACCTGGAATCCGAACCGGCGAACTCTGGGCCACTGATGTGGAGCGTACACACTTAACTTCTGCACCACCGGGCCCGGCCCCTGATTTGTGTATTCTTCTTATTATTTCTTTTGGTGAGGAAGATTGTCCCTGAGCTAACATCTGTGCCAATTTTCCTCTATTTTTTTTTGTTTGTTTTTGAGGAAGATTAGCCCTGAGCTGACATCTGCTGCCAATCCTCCTCTTTTTGCTGAGGAAAATAGGCCCTGAGCTAACATCTGTGCCCATCCTCCTCCATTTTATATGTGGGACACCTGCCGTAGCATGGCTTGATAAGCCGTGCGTGGGTCCACGCCCAGGATCCGAACCAGTGAACCCTGGGTCACTGAAGTGAAGTGTGCAAACTTAACCAATGTGCCACAAGACTGGCCCCCAATCTTACTCTATTTTGTATGTGGAATGCCGCCACAGCACAGCTTGATGAGCAGTGGGTAGGTCCATGCCTAGGATCCAAACCCCTGAACCTGGGGCCACCAAAGCAGAGCACACTTACTTAACCACTACACCACCTGGCTGGCCACTGATCAGTGTGTTTTTAAAGCCACTGCTGTAGAGTTACATATTGCAGTAAAGGTGTTAAAATGGTGAATGGAAGGAGAATGGCATCCGGGATTCATGTATCTAAGTAAAATTGCAGGACTGGGATGGGAAGATTTCCAGAAATGAGGATTTAACTCAACTCTCTGTGCCTTTGAGTTTGGCCACCATTCGAGACAACATTTGAGGATTTTAATCACTTGGTTCCATGGTAGAGTAAGGAATCAAGAACTGGAAAAAAAAAAAAAAGGAAAATGGAAAGAAGAGTCTTCATGCATGTTAACAGTGAACTTTCTTTAAATCGTGGAAAAGACTGGTAAAATGTTGTTAGCTTTGTAAATAGGCAAAATTGTTTCTAAATCTAGTAATCTTACTTTTAGAAATTAATTATAAGAAGGTGTATGGAAGGTGTAAGGTATGGAAACTAACTTTTGCACAAAAGTATTCCTTGAATAATTGTTTTATAGTAGTTAAAATTTTGAAATAACTTGAATTTCCAACAAAAGCAGATATGAGATATATGTAAATTATGACAGTCCACATGATGGAATATTATTCTACCGTGAAAAGTAATATTTATGAAAAAAATCTTAGTAGCATGGAAAAATACCTATCCTAAAATATTATCATAACAGTTTTAAACTTTACTTATTTCACATATTATTAATAATTTAAATATGTGGTATATGATGCTGAGAACCAGTAAAAAGTTCTAATTTATATAACTGAATAATAGAGATTTGAGAACATTTACTTTTTCATCCTAAAAAATTTATATACATCTAAATTTTGTCCAGTGGTCAGTTATTAACTTTATAAAAACTATGAATGTAACTGCTTTAAAAAACATGTTTCCAGGGCCAGCCCAGTGGCTGAGTGGTTAAAGTTCCGTGTGCTCTGCTTCAGCAGTGACCTGTTTGGATCCCGAGTGTGGACCTGCTCCACTCATCAACCACGCAGTGGAGGCATCCCTCATACAAAAAGTAGAGGCAGATTGGCACAGATGTTAGCTCAGGGCTAATCTTCCTCAAGCAAAAAAGGAGGATTGACAATGGATGTTAGTTCAGGGCCAATCTTCCTCAGCAAACAAAACAAAACAAAACAAAACACATGTTTCCAGAGTACAGCAGTGTATGCAAATGAAGCTCCAAGCACCAAAGATGTTGCAGGTCTGGAATTCTGTCTTCCTGTTTTAAAGGAGTTAGTGAAATTATCAAAAATTTCATCTCTAATGTCTAAACTCTAATGCACACTGTAGAGAGAAATTATCAGTGAGAAAATTAAGTACCCAAATCAATTTTCATTTATTCATTGATCAGATATTTATTGAGCTTCATGCCTACTAAGCGCTGTTGGTGCTAGAGATTATCTGTAGCCTGAAGCCTCAGACAGTCTCAGTGGGGCTGGTGATGTAGCAGACAGGTGAACAGATAGTTACACAGTTTGTAAATTCATGAGAGACACAGAAGGTCTTAAGAACCCATGGGGTGATCATCTAACCAGGCCTAGGAGCCAGGAGAAATTTCCTTGAGGAGGTGACGCCTGCGCTGTCTTACATGACAGGTTCAATGTGGGCAGGAAGGCTGGAGAAGCAAGGAATTCCCGACAGGGAGCAACACTGGGAATGCCTCGAAGTTGAGAGTGCCCTACAAGCCAACCATTTTAGCTGGAGTAGTGTGCAGAAGCACAGAAGGAGTGGTGAGGGCAAGCCCGGCATTTTTCTCCAAAATGCGCTTGGTGTTTCTAGAACTCCAAGAAGCATTCTCAAAGGAGACTAAAGAAAATTTCCCAAAGTCTTGGATCTGTAGACTTTTGTACTATGTGACTCCACTGAAGGTATACCTCTATTTTCTAGTGGCATTACATTGAAATAGAAATTAATAACTAAACTAACATTTATAGGAGACTATAATAGTACATTTAATAGACTGCAGATTTTATAGCATTCTGTCTCCAGAAATATATAGAAGTTGAATAGGTATGCAAACCAATAAATCACATAAACTTGGTAGCATGTCTTACCATTGTACCAATTCAAAGATGTCTTTCCTAATTGATCTTCTATGATCTGATGAAATATGGCATCTGTTACCATTCCTCTACAGGGTTACATATCAAGTCTTTTTTGTAACTTTTTTTTTGTTAAAGATTGGCACCTGAGCTAACATCTGTTGCCAATCTTCTTTTTCTTTTTCTTTTTTTCCTTCTTCTTCTCCCCGAAGCCCCCCAGTACACAGTTGTATATTCTGATTGTGAGTGCCTCTGGTTGTTGTGACTTTTGATTATTCTATTTCTTCTATGAGAAAATTCCACAGATCTTAAATCATTTCAGAGGTAGAATCTCTCTTACTATTCCAGATTTTTCTCTGTGTCCTTTCAGCTCTACACCCCTGCTCCCTTCAGATAGAGCCTGCATTCATGAATATTTACATACTAAAAATTTCCCATGAGAGTATCACCTGTCACAGCCATGCTCAGCGCTAGTTTTGAATAGTGAGGATTGGGCACGTAACTACCACAAGCATTTAAACTCTTCTGTCTCTGTGGATTCAAAGACCATTTCACAAGCAGACATTTAGGTACATGAATGGCTCTTCAATCAATGTATCTTACAGGACTGGATGAATATTTTGAATATAACCTCTCCCAGGTGCTATGAGATAATTAGAAGAGATCACTGTGCTAGGTGACCCTTCATTCAGGAAAGAAACATGGTGTGGCAGCATATTCTATCAGGCAATGTAAGGAAGTGAAAAGAAGTGCCTGATGGGATTATACCTGGGTTCATATACCAGCTCTGCCAATTAAGTTATTGACTTCCAGGAAAGTCCCTCTCTTAGCTGAAAAAGGAGATGTAGTAAGGGTTAAATGAGAAAAATATACAAATTGTGCTCACATAGAAGGTACTCACCTAATGATTGATATTATTAGTGATTAAATCTAGGTTTCCTTAGGCTAGCTAATTGATGTCTATGGAGACGCTCAACTAGTTGAATAAGTTGGCACTAATAAATATCCACTCTTGAATAGTACAAAAAAAAAAAATCCAGATCCTACAAAGGCACATGTAATTGTTAAATTTTCATTCTTTGTGTTTCTATACAATGGAACACTCTGTGTTAGTTAAGACAAGATACTACACAAATCCTTATAGAATTTGCATCTAGAAAAGCTGAACCAATATTACAATCAAATATGATGTGTTATAATAGGGGGTGTGCAGGGGACATACAGAAAGTTGATCTAACCAAGCCAAAATGATGAGAGAAAACTTACAGGAATTGAAGTTTATATAGATTCTTGAAGGAAGAGTGTGGATTAGGAGAAGTGGGTATGAACAGGGAGGATTTGAGCTGCGAGGTGAAGGGTATAAGCTGGACCAGTGGTGAGTGGGATACTCTTGAGGAATGAATGAAGTTGAGTAAGGCTGGAGCTCTGAGCATCTGGCAGAGGGTGAACAGAGAGATGGTGAGGTTGTGAAGGCAGGTGGAGACTCTGGAGAGCCTGGTGAAGCACGTACGGGAGTTTGGGCATATCCTCAGAGCGGTTTAGTGAAGGATTTGCAGGAAGTGAGTGAGAAATCCATGTTTAAGTTTTAGAAATATCATTGCTACTGTTTGGAGAATGGATAGGGAAAGAGCCAGAGAGGAAGAAGAGTAGCCCGTTGAAGAGGCACTGTGCTACTCTAGGCGAGATGTTCCCGTGTGAACGTCTTCGTCTGCTTCCGCTTCGTGCCTGGTTGTCATAAGGTTTTTGCCTCTACAGAAGTGTGCACAGTGAATAGCAAACTTGAACAGCTACAAGTTTCTTAAAAGCAAAACTTTTTACTAGATGATCTGGAGTTTACCTTTTTTCTACTGGGAAAAATAGTAGCAGCTTCACTTTCTTTGATCAAGAAAATATTTTAAGACGAGAACATCATCCAATTTTACTTTCAAGTTCCAGGGTAAAAGAGATGCTTGTTATTAAGTTGTGGGGCCATCTCAGGGAGCTGACATTTCATATTCTTACATCCTTGTTATGGTGAGAAGGTGGAGATATCATTCAGTTGGATTTGAGAAAAAGCATAATGATTATGCTAAAATTCCTGACGTATGTAGATAATATTTCAAAGACACTTCAAAGACTTACGGAAATTTCAAATGTAGTTTGCTTTTATCTCTAGGGTCTTGTTATTTCCAGGTCTTTCCAGTAACTGATTATTTCATTCCTGAATATGACTGATAATTTTGGTCATTGGGCACAGTGGTTTTATATTTTTTATTTTCTGGATTGGACACTGAAAAGAAAGCTTAATATTTTTTATCATGTTAGATATCTTCTATAGTAGACCGCACTTTGTTTTAGAAATCACCATGGTTATCAAAGATCCTGTTTACCTAGCACAGAAGATTTGTCAGATTCAGGTTTGCGGGCTGCGGATGCCCAGTCTGTTTGTGGAGGATATTTGAGCTGAGAAGCACCAAAATCTCTGCACCATGTTACTTTGCTACAATGTCAAAAAACTTCTAGCAGTGGAGTCACTCCTTTCAATGAATGCACAGTGATTTTTGAATGTCTCTGTTAACATGTGAATATGTTTCCTGAGAGGGGTAACCCATTGGACTCTTCTCAGCCACAGACGCTACCGTGAGTTAATGATCAGATTGCTAACCACACCATCAGTAAGGGTCTGGAGGAAGTAAGAAGCAGAGAACAGTCTGTTTGGGATGGAAGGCTGGCACGATAGTGTATTCACTCCATATCTGCTGCTCTGCTGTTCGATATCACAAGTCCCTGGCGCCCAGGAGAGTGCCCGGCACGAAACAGCCGACAATCTCTCATCCTCAATTCTCAAACCCAAAAGGCTCTAGAAACAGAACATTTTTTAGGAACTGATTTGCCATAAAGCTTGTCCTGAAGTGAGGTGAGGCTATTTATAGTCTTCTTTCTTTATCCCACTTCGTGTCAATGTTTTGATTGCCTCAGAAATATTAATGTGCTTGATTCTGGGGTGCTGTCCCGACCCTTCTGGAGGTGTTAGATGGCGTGTGTTAAAGGCACTGTATTGCCTTTCTAAAACCTGAAAAGAATTTTTCAGAATTCTGAAATACATCTGACCCTTGGGTTTTGAATAAGAGACTGGAGATCTTAGAACGTACCAGCTACTCAGTGCTTCCCGTGAGTCAGGCAGGCACTGTGCGTTTACACACATCACCGTGCTAAGGCACACATGAGAGGCAGCTGTGCAGAGCAGAAAGAGTGGGGAGTTGAAAGTTGGACTACCTGGGTTGGAATTTCAGCTCTATCATTTAACAATCTGTATGCCTTTGGGTACGGTCCTTTTCCTTGCTTTACCTCCTCTTTCCCATCTGAAAATAGAGATGACATTTCCCTAATAGACTTGTAGACTAGTCTACAGTAGACTCGTAGACTGAAACGATTTAAGAGATGTGAAGCACTTAGAACTATGCCTTCACAGAATTATTGTTATTAAGCATTTAGATAAAACTGTGATATTGGTACACTCATCCCCATTTTATAGATGAAGAAATTGAGATCTGATGAGGTTAAATAACGTGCCTGTGGTCACACAGCTGGAAAGTCATTGAGAAGAGTTTGAATCTCTTTTCCAATTGTATTGTATTGTTTCTCTGCAAAAGGAACTTTAATGACCTGATTGGAATGAAAAGGTTGAGAGAGTGAGAGGCTGCTTGGGGAAGGTCAGCTGGGTCCACTCCAGTGGGGAGCCCTCAGCGGCCATGTAAGGGAGGACGTCTGGACTTAGTGGGAGGAAGCAGAAATCAAAGGCAGAGATAACAGTATTAAATATGACTTTTGCTGCTCTACAATACTTCACAATAGTGCTGAGGATTGGTCGTATCTGCATTGCTGTAGATATGCAGCTATGTCCTGTATAGACAGAAGGTGGAAAAAGGATGATTTCAGCATTGGAAAGAGTGGAAAAATCATATTGTTAGAAGTAGAGAAGCAGTTTGCTTTGTGATCAGGGTTAATTATTCTTAAAATAAGGATGAGGAATTGTTGGTATATATTTTTAAAATTTCAATGAAGTCCTCAATCCTTGTACCTCGGATCATAACTCAATTACATTTTAAATAAATTGACCTTTGAGTTTTGCCTTCCATCCCCACGAGAATCCTAGAAATGATTTTTCAAGTCCCTTACTTTCCTGAGGCATCTTCAGTATTGAAGACTGTCCACTCAGGTTCTTTTCAAGTATTTGTTTAGAAGCACTGTACTCAACATGTTAGAAGAACAGCAATTCTACTTATAACTATGTGTGAGTAAATCAGGAAATTGATATTTTTGGAAAGGCATGAATTATCAAAAATATTAACTATGGAGAACATTGAAAATTACCAAAAGAAGGCTTTTCTAGTTTCATAGCGAGTTTTTTAAACTTTCAAAGAATGATAACTTTCACAATATATCATTTATTTCAGAGCATAGGAAAATATTTGTTTAAAACTATCAAGTAAATTTTATGAAACTCTACTTGTGTTGAATGTGACAAAGTAAAAATTGTATAGCAAACTCACAAAGAATGCAAAATTTCTAGATGGAATACTTACAAATTGAATTCAAATATATTAAAATGTTGATCTATCACAATCAATTAAGACTTATTCTAGGCATTAGAGGGGTGATTTAATATTGGGAAATTTATTATTGAGACAAATCACAAGGGGCTGGCCCCGTGGCTGAGAGGTTAAGTTTGCGCACTCTGCTTCAGCAGCCCAGGGTTTCACCAGTTCGGATCCTGGGCACGGATCTAGCACTGCTCATCAAGCCATGCTGAGGCGGCATCCCATCTAGCAGAACTAGAAAGACCTACAACTATGTACTGGGGCTTTGAGGAGAAGGAAAAAAGGAAAAAGATTGGCAACAGATGTTAACTCAGGGCCAATCTTTCAAAACAAAAAAAAAATCACAAAACTACATAAAATAAGAAATAATAAACAGTTTGCATGCTTCAAAATCAAAGGGAAAAAATGATAAAACTCAATCGGAACTAAGAATGTTGCCCATACCAAGTTCCTTAGTTTTCCTTATACCAGGAATAATTTGTGATGAAACAGAACTAGTTTACGCACAAACCTAATAGATGATAAGGGAGGCTTCATGTTGTTAGAAATTAATATCATCTATTCAATAAACATTTTTGAAATCCAGTATGTGATAAGAATTTGATTTTTACAGTAATTAACAAAAAAGATATGGTCTTCTCTTGAAACTTATAATATTAGAAGCAGAAGACGAGTGTGATACTAACTCTATCATATAATTATTATTACAACATAGATAGGATTGGGGCTGGCCTGGTGGTGTAGTGGTTAAGTTTGTGCACTCTGCTTCAGTGGCCCGGGATTCACGGGTTCGGATCCTGGGCACAGACCTACATACTGCTCATTGAGTCATGGTGTGGCAGATACATACAAGATGGAGGAAGATTGGCACAGATGTTGGCTCAAGGCCAATCTTCCTCACCCCTTCCTCCCCCAAAAAGAATAGATGTTTGCCAAAATATTAAGATGCAAACTTTTGAGTATTTAACATTTTTTATGTCTATATTTTAAAATTACTATAGTGAGCATGTATTCTTCTGACGATAAAGAAAAAATGAGAATGAAAAATAGTAAAATTTTAGAATTTTTAATCTAATGCCTTAATACCATTTTCTATTCTTGGTGGTTAGCACAAAGTCTGGAAATAGATAACACAATAAATGCTTTTGTTGATGATGATTAAGATACTGCAATTTGTAGCTTTAGAGTTTGTATGGAATACTAAATTAGACCGTGTGTGTTAGTGAAATAGTAGCAGAAATATCATCTGAAAAATCAATAGTTTATATAGTTTTTAATGAAAATAATAATAAAAACTCATTTATAAAATACATATAGACACTTTTATTCTATAAATTTCTTTCCATGAAATCGTTGCATGCATAAATTAGCCAAAATACATCAGAAGTCTAGGGGAAAAACATGTTGACTTTAAATCTTTTTTCTCTCATAATTGGAATTGATATCTAATCAATTTGATTTTTTTGGTCTGTTTTGTTAATTTTTTTTTGTTCTTTGATGTAAAGAACATTTCTTTAAATATGTGTCAGACTCACTCCTTATGTATTTTAACCAAAATGAAAAAAAGAGATTGATAAAAATAATAAATGGTCTTTTTCAAGGTGCGATTTTTTTCACTTTTAAAAATTATTTCCCTTCTGAATGTTTACACACAAGTAAAATACTGTGTCATTTCCTGCAGAAACATAATTTTTACTAGTCTCTGATTCAACCTTAGAATTGAACTATTTAATTAGGTAGTAGGATATGCATCGTATATTGTTGGAACCCGTGACTGAAACTTTTTAGAATGATGGGATTTGATTCTTATCCCCTCATTATCTTCTTTACTTTAGTATATTTCTGTTTTTCATAAATCTTGGCGTGAGATTCCTTCTGGTTGTTTGTTTTCAAAGGGATGAACATTCAAGGCCAGAGAGAGGATGGGAATGTCCAGGTAGCTATTGACTCGTCTATCCGAACTTTCTGTGCATGATGTTTTCCCCTTTCGAGTAAGGAGGGCTGAAATGCTTGCACCATGATGGAAAGGCAGTCTTCACTCTGAATTACTTGCTTCACACGGGCAGTTTGAGTCCTTCTATGTCAAAGGTAGAAATGTCTTTTTGTGCTAAGCTATATTCGAAATGCTTTCATGTGTATTATCTCATTTTTCTTCACTGCAGTTCTGTGACTTTTTTTTTGAAGATAGTATGTTTTTGTTATTGTTTTCTTTAATTAAATTCCTATTTGGGTATTACAGGGCTCTGAATAGTTCCATGTTTGAAAAGTCAGTAAGCTGCAAAGCCAATTTCCAAACTTGGGATTTTTTACTCCAAATCCAGGATACTTTTTATTCTACAATGAGGTCTTTGAAAAGATTTTAACAATCAACAAAACACAATTTCACGAAATAAAGTTTCCACACTGCCTTCGCCAACAGGGACTCTGCTAAAACATTTGATGTCAGTTACATTAAGAGCTTCAAGAATTATTTTGCCATCCCTGTAGATCAATTTTCCAGTTTAATTCTCACCCACCACTTGATTTCTTTTTGAAAAGGCCTAGTTTCTAGTGAGAGCTATAGGCCTGTGCAGCTGTGCTCATTTGTGTGGTACAGTAGAACCGCATCACTAAGCATAGGAGTTGGTTGTGATGAGAGTGGAAGAGTCCATTGAGTTCTCCATTAGTATTTCGTGTCTGGGCCATGCTGCTGGTGTGTTCCTGGGGATGAGTTACATTATGAAAGTTGAGAGAATGAGCCAGTATTCTCCTTGGTTACGCCACATTCAAAAAGACATGAGCATTAATGGTAGGCTTCGTCACTTGATTCTTGGACAAGGTATTTAGTCTGTCTGGATATCACCTTTCGTGTATTAATATGCAGGACAAGGATCATTGCTGTTTACCTCTGTTTCTTACTTTACTACTTCGTAAGAGAATCCTGATTTTGTTCAGGTGGCCACCATTCTCTGTATACAGCTATATGCCTCAGATGATGCTGACCCCAACCTAGATACAGTGGTGGGTCTGACCGATCCAAGAACAATCCCATTCCTCTTGTCAGTGAATTGTTCAATGAAATTTTATATCAAGTCTCCAAGGAAACTCTTAGAGAAAACATCCTCCTTCCAAACAGTGCACTTCAAGGCAAGAACTTCATTTTCCTTCTTTATATGACATTGTATCTGGATGTGATGACTGGAGCTGTTGTTTGACAAAGGATGAAATGAACACAAAGGATATTAGAGCAGAATATTTGAACGAACCTGGCCACTTGATGACCTCACTGAGCTGATGAGACAGCCAACCTTGAAGGCTCTCCTTCCTCTGGTTTCATAAAAATTTAAGATGAATTTCCGTATATTTTAAGCCAGTTTGATTCCTTGATGATTGAAGCGGAAAGTATCTTAGTTTATACAATTTCCAAATTTCCTTCCTATTCAACAATTTTTAAAAAATAGGAATTTTATATATAACAATTATATTTTATATATAATAATTATATTATGTAATATATATAATAATTATTGAGATTTCACCATCAGCTTATAGGATCATAGGCTCATTTCCTGAATGCTGTGTCTGTGCATGGAATAGCATTAGCTCTTCCTAGGGTATCTTCACTGTTCTTTTTGCCAGAAAGTAGGGGAACAGATCAGATTTTATTAAATTCCCTATGTAAGTTTATTAAATCTTCCCTTTAATTCTCACTTCATCCCATAGCAGTTTTTCTCGGAGAGTAGTTCTTGTTTTTTGTTTTTCATGTTAAAACTCTATTGTAATATTAACAAGACTTAAAATGATAAAAAACATTTCATCTATAATTCTATTACTCTATGTTATGGGCTGAATTTTATTTTCCCCAAATTCATACGTTGAAGCCCTAACCCCCAGTACCTCAGAATGTGGCTATTTTGGTGAAGGGGCCTCTAAAGATGTAATTAAGATAAAATTGAATCATCAGAGTGGGCCCTAATCCAATCTTACTGGTGTCCTTCTAAGAAGAGGAGGTGAGGACACAGACACACAGACTCAGGGACGACCACGTGAACACACAGGGAGAAGGCAACCATCTACAAGCCAGGGAGAGAAGCTGAGGGAGAAACCAAACCTGTGACACCTTAATCTTGGATTTCTAGCCTCCAGAACTGTGAGAAGGTAGACTTCTGTTGTCTAAGTCACCCAGTCTGTGATATTTTGTTATGGCAGCCCTAGCAAACTAATACACTCTAAAACAATTGCTTTCGTTTCTCCCTACTTTCCAAGGCACAAAGTTGAAGCACAGTGTGCAGTAATTCAGAGCATTGTTTTACTTGACTTTCTTAATAGTTTTGTGTTTAAACAGTCTTCCTCTTTACATTTTTTTTTTAATTTTTTATTTTTTTCCTTTTTCTCCCCAAAGCCCCCCGGTACATAGTTGTATCTTCTTCATTGTGGGTCCTTCTAGTTGTGGCATATGGGACGCTGCCTCAGCGTGGTTTGATGAGCAGTGCCATGTCCGCGCCCAGGATTCGAACCAACGAAACACTGGGCCGCCTGCAGCAGAGTGCACGAACTTAACCACTCGGCCACGGGGCCAGCCCCCCTCTTTACATTTTTTAATGAGACACAATATTCCATCAATATTTTTTTCGCTATTATAGATTAAATTATTTAGGACATTACTGAGGCATTAGTGATACGAATGTATTTGAGAATACACATATCCTTTTCCTTTGAATTTTTTTCTTGGCAAACTCTCAGGTCTTGGATTGCTGTTTCAGAGGTCACAGATATTTTAATGTTAATTCATCTTTAAAGAGATTATATAAATTTGCCACATCCTTTAAAATGAATCATTCTGTTTCTAAAGTCGAGATGTAGGGATTCATTGTTAACTGAAGCAGAGGAAAGACACAGTTCAACCAGATCAATAGATAACCTCACTGTAGTACACTGGATAGGTTTATAGAAATTAAGGCAAGAATGACCATAGGGAATTAGGGGGCTCCACCAGTGATTTATGGGACTATGGTGATTATTTTTGTTAAGGCAATGCTAGTAAATGTGGAAAAAGGACTTGGATTTGAAATGTGTTTAGGATGTAATCTCATCGTGATGTCGAAGTGATTATGTGTAGAGGGTGAAAGAGAGAGGGTCAGATGACTCCCAGGTTTTGTTCTGAGTGACAGATGTCATTAACTGAGATTGGGATTATAAGAGAAAGATGATAAACACAATTTAGGCGAGTTGAATTTGAGGTGTCTGGGATACGCAGATGCATGCATCCGTCGAGCATTTGAATTATCTGCCTGAAGCTCAGTTGAGAGGAGGGCTGGAGTGGCTTAGGAGGCCTACAGCAAGCATGCAGAGCAGTGAGAATAGCACTCCAAGTACAGAACTCTAGGAGGTAGCAAAATGTGAAGAGTGGGAACGGGAGGAGTCACGAAGTAGCTTGAGAAATAATGGCCCTGGAGGTAAGTTATGGTCAATCATCAAACTACTGGAGTAAAACATTTATAAAGGATCCAAACAAAGGCCAACATGCCATGGACAGTTTAGACATCCAAAAATATAAGGCCTGGAAAGTACCTATCCAGTTTATCAACAGGTGATTATTGACTTTTGGAAGAGCAGTTTCTGTGTGGGAAGATTGCATGTCCCAGCGAGCTGAAGTGTCAGTGGGACAAGAAGAAATAGACAAGTACGGTATAAAATATTCTTTGAGGAAAATCGCCTAAGAAGGGGAAGGGGAAGATAGGATTTCAGTTAGAAGGAGCTGCGGGTTCAGAGCACTGTGGCTTTGGATTCAAGAGGGGATATCGTTTGAGTCTGGATATGACTTGCGCATTTTCAGAGAGAGCTAGGAGACAGCAACGAATTGAAAAAAAGGAAAATAAATAGTCTTTAAAATGAGTCAAGGAAGAGGCATAAAATGAAATGATTCACAGTAGACTCTCAATTAACATTTCCTCAATGGATGATTGAGTGGATCTAGATGAAAGGATTAATGAATAACTCAAGAATCACAGATCCTCTGAGAATAAAAATAATTGGATAGTATTAGGTTTAAACGTAGATAAAATTCTAAATGAGCCAGGAGATGAGCCAGTTCATGTCTGAGACTTTGATTCTTATGATGAAGTAGTAGGTGACAAGTGGAATAGGACATTTGAGAGGATATTAAAGGCTTGTATCTTATATATGTTAAATTACAGGGAAAAGGAGAATTTATCAGGAGGAAATATTGCTACGCAATTATTATAATACTGTCCTAGCTTGGGGAGTTTCTCAATGAAGAGAACTGAGTGTGGATGGGGTAGAGAGGGAGAGTGGGACAAACCTCTTGACTCTCCTCTTTCTCACCAAAATGACAGCCAGTGGGGGCACTGCCATGGAATATGGTATGTTGTATTCTTTTTCTTCAGTGTGTAGAATTGTTATCAAGTCTTGTTTTTTTTATGAGGGGCTTTTAATTGGAAGCTGAAAAGAGTGTGAATCAGTTTATCTGTTTTTTTATTGTGGTAAAATATACATAATGTGAAATTTACTATTTTGATAATTTTTAAGTGTCCAGTCTTACACTTACACATCACCACCATCCATCTCTAGAATATTTTCATCTTCCCCAACTGAAACTCTGTACCTGATAAACACTAGCCCCTCATGAGCCTCCTCCCCCAGCCTCTGGCAACAAACAGTCTACTTTCTGTCTCTGTGAATTTGGCTGCTCTAGGAATCTCATATAAGAGGAATAGTACAATATTTGTCCTTTTGTGACTGGCTTATTTCACTTAGTATGATATCCTGAAGTTTCATTCATGTTATAGCATATGTCAAAATTTCTGTCGCTTTTTAGGCTGAATTCCATTGTATGTATATATCACATTTTTTAATCCATTCACTTGTCGATGGACATTGGATTGCTCTCACATTTGGCTACTGTAAGTAGTGCTGCTATGGACGTGGGTATACAAATATCTGTTCAAGTCCCTGCTTTCACTTCTTTTGGATCTATACCCAGAAGTGGAATTTCTGCATCATGTCGTATTTCTGTGTTTAATTTTTTGAGGAATCAGCATGCCATTTTGCACAGTGGCTGCAGCATTTTACATTGCCACCAGCAGTGCACAAGGTTTCCAGCTTCTCCACATTCTTGCCAAAGCTTGTTATTTTCTATTTTTTTGATAACAGCCATTTTAAATGAGTGTGAAGTGGTGTCTCATTTGGTTCCCACATTTGCATTTCTCGAATGACTAGTGATGTTGAACATCTTTTCATGTGCTTGTTGACCGTTTGTTTATCTTCTTTGGAGAAATGTCTATTCAAGTTCTTTGCTGAATTTTTGATCAGGCTCTTTGGTTTTCTGTCGTTGAGTTGTATGAGTTCTTTATATTCTGGATATCATTCTGTATCAGATGTAATTCAAAAATATTCCCTTTTGTTCTGTGGATTGCCTTTTCCCTCTGTTGATAGTGTACTTTAAGGCACAAAAGTTTTCAATTTTGGTGAAGTCGAACTTATTTATTTTTTCTTTTGTTTCTTATGCTTTTAGTGTCATATCCAAGAAATCACTTCCATATCCAACATCATGAAGCTTTTCTCCTATATTTTCTTCTAAGACTTTTATAGTATTTTATCTGTTCTAATGATAAATCATCACATGGATTAATTTAATAGTATGAATAAGAAAATATAGCACCTAAAATGAAGCCATAATGCCTAGATATCTAAAATTAAACTATTAAAACATGGAAATAGCATATCTCATGAAAGAATTTTCCTAGTTATTGAAAATTAGGATACAATAAACTGCTCTTATATTCTTGAAATCATGCAAACAGTTTGCTAAACATTGATATGAGGCAGAGATGAGCAAAGCTGATTGAGAAATGGTCTGCTAACGGTAGATAAAGGAATTTAAAAGGTGATTAAAGTAATATAGGAGTAGCCTATAAGGACTAAAATTTCCAACTCTCAGTAAAATGTTTTGTTGCCATTTACATCACAATCATATAGGTCTCAAACCCTAGAGTTATCTTGAAAATTTTTCTACACTTTCTCCCTTATCTAACTGATTGCTAAATTCTAAAATTTTTATCTTACTGTTATCTCTCACATACATATTCTTCTCACTCCCACAACTGCTGCCTTTTATTACTATAGAAATAACGTTCACAATGAATTTCCCATTTCCCCGGCATGGGTTATTTATGGGAAGGTAGTGCATTGGGAAAGTAGGAACACGTACTTTTCTTAAAAAGTTTGCTCTTATATATTTTAAAAATACATTGAAAGACACATTTTAGAAAAAAATAACTTTATTGGACTTCCTTACACTTATTTTATGGCTTAGTTTTTAAATTACTTATGGGAGGTACCCCAATTCCTTGCTAAGTAATCTTGCTCAGGCACAACTCAGATGATATGGTTACTGACTTCAAACCATCAAATGCTGTTCTTGCTTTTCACAATATTTATGCATTTGTTCATTTAAAAATATTCATTGAGTACCTTCTGTTGCTGTTTTGGGCTCTGGAGATGCAGCAACAAACAAAAACAAAGACTTTACACTTGTGGAGTACACATTTTATTGAGGGAGTTAACAGCAAATAAATGAATGAATAAATATATTGTATATTGTATGGTGATAAAAATATGGAGAAAGTATTTGATAAGAAATGAGGGTTGCAATGTCCTAATCATCAGGAAAGCCTTCATCAGAAAGGCAAAATTTGAGCAGAGAGCTGAAGGAGGTAAGGTAGCAAGCTGTGCAAAGAATAGGGGAAAATTGTTTTCAGGTAGAGACAAGGGCTGGTGCAAAGATTCCATGCTGGGAGTGTGCCTGGTGTATTTGAGGGACATCAAGAAGGCCACTTAGCTGGCGCATGGTGATAAGAGGTAATGTCATGTCACTCTTCAGCTCAAAACATTTCAACGGCTTCTATCTGACTCCAAGTCAAAGTTGAAGTCCTTACAGTGGCCTACAGGCCCTATAAGATCTTGTGCTCTGCAAACTCTCTGACTTTGTTTGCTACTGCAACTGTGCAGAGAAGAGCACCACTAATGGAATCTCTGGATACAATTTCCTATAGGTATAACCTCCCCTTTCTTGAGCACCATAGGAATTTATTTGTAATTCCCTAGTGGTATTTATCTTATTTCAACTTCCAGTTTGACCATTTAATACTTATTTAATCCTTTTGGGATGAGAAATTATGTGAGAGGCACATCCTAGAATTGTGCTAACAGAGAGCAGAACTTCAGTACACAGGTGCTGATTTGACCTGACGTTACGTGCTCAAGGCAAGGGTCTCATTCTCCTTGCTGTGGGCCAGCCAGTGTGAAGGGGTGACTTCCTCTAGGGTTGCTGTGGGATGTTCACTGTTGTGGTCCTTGTTGGTCCTTGAGGTACACAGGCTCTCCTCTGCTTCCCATGTGCCTGGCTGTCCCTTTCTGTTATTTTCCTGGAGGTTCTTATGGCAGGTGGGAGGCCGATTCTTCTGCTCCTGGACACTACAGCTTCTCTGCTCTTTGCACCTGATATTGATGTGGTGTTAATTTATTTTTCTTAAACTGTTTCTTCTCTGTTATGCTTTCAACCAGATCAGATAAATAGATGCTAACACAGAAAAGCTTATGTGAACAAAACCACAATTAACTCAATAGAACATGTGAGGAAATAAGTTGACTAATCAAATGAAAGACTTGCTTTTGAATCCATTTTGATGAATAACCAAGTTTTGGTGGGATTCTGCTAGGAATAGACTTCATTTTCGAACAACTGAGAAGACACATTCCAATAAATACTAAGAACTGGAGAATGGAAGGAATTCAAAGGATTCAAACTTCAAGTGAAGGCAGGATTTAAATTGCCACTTTTTTTTTTTTTTTTTGCTGAAGAAGTTTCCCTGAGCTAATACCTGTTGCCAATCTTTCTCTTTTTTTGCTTGAGAGAGATTTGCCCTGAGCTAACATCTGTGTCAATCTTCCTCTATTTGTGGGTTGCTGCAACAGCTTGGCTGCCGAGTGGTGTAGGTCCACGCCTGGGATCCAAACCCGCAAACCTGGGCCACTGAAGTGGAACACACAAACTTAACCATCAGGCCACAGGGCTGGCTCCTAAATAGCTGCTTTTATGTCTAAAAAGGAGTGGATCAGAGCCAACATCTGTACTCTGTCAAGGAAAATTCATTTGTATCTCAGGAGGCGTTTTGAGACTGTACCACTGCTGCAAAGTTTCCATCTCTCTTGTGGTGGGAATGAGGCAAGATAAGACGGGTTTTTGCTACTCTCTTCTATATTCACTAGGGGAATCCATGTGTCATAGAGAGCATCAAGAGTAGGTAAGATGGTCATCCGTTATTATATTCCGGAACATCTGAAAAACTAGTTTTATTTATCAGCACCCATTTTATGAGAATTTAGCCATGTATTTAATAATATTCAAGAATTCTGATCAAGTTTAATTGATGTTCTAGTATATTCAAGTTTGCTGTTGTTTAGATAACCTGATTAAGTTAAGGAACCAGGTTGGAAAAATGTTAGAACTATGAGGAAGAATACTCTTTAATCCAAACTCAATCGAAATCTATATTAAAGAAATTACTGTCTTAAAATGACTTTTTTGTTGTTTTTGGGGAAGATTAAGTATTTACTAAAGATAGAAAAAATGAAACTTAGAAGATGATGAAATGAAAGTACCCTGGAACTGATTGTATTGGTTAAAATTTTTCCAAAGTGTTATTTTATCTTTATGCTCAGTGAAGAGAAAGTACAAATGAAGTTTGGCTGGTTAAAAAAATTATTTCTTGGGGCCATCAGGGTGACAGAATGGTTAAGTTTGCGTGCTCTGCTTGGGTGGCCTGGGGTTCCGGGGTTCAGGTCCCGGATGTAGACCTACACACTGCTCATCAAGCCATGCTGTGGTGGCGTCCCACATACAAAACAGAGGAAGATGGGCACAGATGTTAGCTCAGGGACAATCTTCCTCACCAAAAGAAAAAAAAAGAAAAAGAAAATTATCTCTCTCTCTTGATTTTATAAATTTTAAAACAGACGATTTTTATTTTGCCCCCTAAATGACATTTCTTATCACTTGTAATGGAACATCATTGAAGGTCTTGTTATAAATTTAGAATAACTTACGCTTTTTCATTGATTATTATTAATTCAGCTAGTCTTTCAGAGTTGTTGCAATTTTATATCTATTTTGTGATAGTCAATGATTCATCCATTTATTCAGAAATATTTGTGTTTGGTGTTCATTCTGTGCTGGGCACTGTGCTGGGTGCTAGGATAGAGCTTTACCAGGGAAAGACCACCAGGGCCTTAGACAAAGGCCCTCCCAATCAGCTTTATGCTTGAAAGGGATTATTTATTACTGTGATTCATTTATGATTGCATTGGTTTCTGGGCTTCAGAGAGAGAGGCTACATGTAGTAGATTAATTTCCTGGTGGAAGGATAACTCACAAAAAATTTTTGCTCTTTCCTTTTTGGCACCTATCTCAGCCGAAGATGATGACTGAAGACATCGTCCACCTGCCTTTTGCAGAGGGAAGTCATTTTGTTCATCTTATTATTTGCATTACATGTGTGAGCAAATCTTTAAAAATAGTCATAGCAATGGTCTAAACCATGTAAGAATATCTTTAAATGAAGATTATGTAAATGTTGCTTCCAAAAATATTGAAACAGATTTTTAATATTTATTTGAGCTGAATTAAATACATTTGGATAGATTCTAGCTTCTAGCCAATCACAGGCTGATACATTATTTACAACCCCTACTGATTACAAAATTATTTGGAGATAATTTTGATGAGGGAATATTTTTTAAAACATAGATGAGCAATTCTCCTCCTTCTGCCAATATGATTTTGTTCAGAGACAGAAAATGCAGTTGTCAAAATAAAAGAAAATCAAAAGATTTTATTTAATTTGTGATTCTAAAAACAATTGTGTTTTATTTGATTTTTACTTAATTATATTTTTCCTAGTAAGTTTATATGAAACTTATTGGTGTGTGGAAACCCTGCAATTGATAATTACGTGGCATAGCAATTAGACCAGCTATATGGTCTGCAGCCTGACACCCCACTTCCCAGCTTCTGTATGACGTTGGGCAAGCGGCATCTCTGACTCAGTTCTCCATCTGCAGAACAGGGCTGGTGATACATGTCTACTTGTATTTTGCTTTGGTAAAGGACTAAGCACAGTACCTGGCAACTAGACAAGTGCTTAATAAATAGTCCATTTTGTTATATTCTTATAGAGTCTGTCTACTATGTGCACCTACTAGACTGACACAGTAAATACTAAACAAGAGATTTAAAAGTCATTATAGAACTTTTTTTCTCCAGTGCTTGATTGATTTATGCAAAATAGCCATGCCTTTCAGTTTTTCTCAAATCATTCATCAAAAAAAAGCAGTGTTCATTTTGTCAGTTGCAGGAGGGTGAATGATGAATAGCAAGAAGAGATTAGATTTTTGGAGAGGGGAATTTCAAATTACTTGGATATGGAACTCATTTTGGTCTTTGGCAATCTCATTTTATACATTTTTAACAAAGAGTTGTCATTCAAATATAGAAGATAAAATGCAGAGTTTAAAGCAAAATCGGAAATGGTGATAGAGGATTTAAGATAAGTTTTTTATGCATTATAGATTAAAGGCCATCAGGGTTTCAGAAAATCTTGAGATACTGTCGTATATACAACCATGATTAAATTGTATTATAAACTAGGAATTATGTGAAAAGACAGAGGATCTTAAAAATGAAAATAATAAAAAATTTATCTGGTAGAATGCATGACTTAATAACTCCATGTTTCTCAGTGGTACTTTTGAGAAAACAGAAGAGCCAAAAGCATAGAGCTGTAAACACAAGCTATCAATTACAGCTCAGATTGGTGGAAGAAAGAAGTCTCTGCTAGGACAAATTGAGTTATCAACCTTGATTTAGTTAGTTTTAATTTCATGCATTTCTACATATGTTAACCTCAAGGTTATTTTCTTTGTGCAGTTTCCTCACTATGTTATTTCTGCATTTACCAATGATTTTCTTTTCATGTGTCATATTTATGAATGGTTCCTAGCTTGTAATTATCATTGTTTCTAAAGAGAAAAGTGTGACCCATAAGGAGCTTTTATTTTATATTTTTGAGCAAAGTGCTAGATTATTTTCAGTCCATCAATTTACTCTTTGGAGCGTTTACTAAATAAATTTTATTTTCCAAATGAAAAAAAATAAGTATTCCATGCTTGTGGTTAAATAGAAACAAAAGGAGAAAATAAAAATACAGATAATAGAGTAAAAATTCACCTAGAATCCTATGCCTGCTGGTAGCTGCCGTTATTATTTGGATGTATATTATTTTACATTTTTCATATGTTCACATCTCTTTACCACACATATACATGAATGCACATACCACACTGTTTTTGTTTTACAAAAATTAAATCATATTATAATACAGTTTGTTCTTGCTTTTACTTAACAATATACACTTACTGTCATTTCCTATGGCTAAATATAGATGTACATGCTAATTTTAATGGTTACATAATATTCCATAGAAAGCTCCATCATTCATTTAAAACCATTATCATGTTGAATGTTTAGAATGTTTATGAAAGGCAGGAATGGATGTGTAATGGTTAAGAGTGTGATCTTAGATCTAGATTTCTGCGGTTCAAATGTTGACTCTGCTACTAATGGATGAGTGATCTTGAGAAGGTTTCTCAATTACTCCCTTGCTCAGTTTCCTCACAGGTAAGACAGAAATTATAATAGCAGTTATCTCAGGGTTGTTGTGAGGATTTAATGGATTAATGATAAAAATTGTAACATTTGTAAAATTCAGATTAATCTTGGACTGGAAAAGCAGAGTGAAATTTCATATGTTGTCTCATTGCTGACATAACAAAGTCCTGCTGGGGGAAGGCCTGAAACGAACATTCTGCAACTCTTGCCCTTAAACATTTGAATCCAGAGATGTATTGAATTATACAGAGGATGCAGAGTGTCCTTCACACAACTTAGTGCCTCACTGGATTAAGTACTTAGCCCCTGAAACTGTCTGCCTAATGATGGAAAGGGAGAATCTGCTTTGGGGAAAAGATTTTCAATGTCAGCCTGTATGGTATTTTTTAATACCCAATGTCTGATATGTAAATAAAAATTTAAAATCAATGGAAAAATAGACAATAGAAGCAGACATGCAGATAATCCAGATGGTAGGGTTAGCAGACAAGAACTTTAACTACAACTGATACATTAAAGAAAATAAAGAAAATATGAATGCAATAAATGAAACAGTTGGAGAATTTCATGTGGACTTTCAAGCTGTCAGAGAGACTATGCCCCAAATCTCTCTGAATTTTTTTCTGTTTTTTTAATTCTTTTTTCCCCCTTTGTGTTTCAATTTGAGTTTTTGTTGTTGTTGTTGTTGATCTGTCTTTTGGTTTCACTCAACCTGTGTTTTGATGTCCCTAGTCTGTTGTTAATCCAATCTAATGAGTTCTTACCTTTAATATTAGTGCACTCTTTTGATTACTATAGGTTTGTTGTAAGTTTTATAATCAAGAAGTGTGAGTCCTCCAACTTTGTTCTTTTTCAAAACTATTTGGCTGTCCTAGGTCCCTTGAATTTCCAAATGAATTCTAGCATCAGCTTGTCAATGTCTGCAAAAAAGGCAGCTGGCATTTTGATAGGGATTTTGTCAAGTCTGTGGATCAGTTGGGAAGTATTGTCATCTTAACAATATTAGATCTTCTAATCAGTGAACATGGGTTGTCTTTCCATCTATTTGGAGATTTTTAAATTTCTTTTAAAAATATTTGTAATTATCATTCTACAAATCTTGCACTTCTTTTATTAAATTTATTCATTTTTTCAATGCTATTTTAAATGGAATTTTTCCTTAATTCTATTTTTGGACTGTTCATTGCTAGTGTATAGAAATACAGTTGATTTTTGCATATTTATCTTGTATCCTGTAAACTTGCTGAAACTGTTTATGAGTTATAACTTTTTTTAATGGATTCCTTATCATCATGATCATGACATCTGCAAATAGAGAATTTTACTTCTTCCTTTCGAATTTAGATGCCTTGTATTTCTTTTTCTTGCGTAATTTGCCTGGTTAAGACTTCCAGTATCATGTTGAATAGAAGTGAGGAGAGTGGATGTCCATGTCTTGTTCCTGGTATTAGACTTTGTTCCTGATCTTAGGCTGCTGCCATCAAATATGATGCTAGCTGTGGGGTTTTTGGTACATGCCCTTTATCAGGATAAGGAAGTTTCCTTCTGTTCTTAGTTCTTTTGAATGTTTTTATTATGAAAGAGTATTAGATTTTGTCAAATGCCTTTTCTGCATTAGTTAAGATCATGTGGTTTTTGTCCATAGTCTATTAATATAATGTATTACATTGATTAATCTTCAGATTTAATCTAGTCTCATATTGCTGGTATAAATCTGCTTGGTCATGGTGTATAATCCTTGTTATATTTTGCTCAATTCAGTTTACTAGTATTTTCTTGAGGATTTTTTTTTTTGGTCTATATTCATAAGAGATATTGTTTTGTATTTTTTTTGGGATGTCTTTTTCTGGTTTTGGTATTAGGGTAATAATAGTCTCACAATAAATTGGAAAGTGTTCCTTCTTCTATTTTTTGGAATAATTTGTGAAGGATTGATATTAATTCTTTAAATGTTTGGTAGAATTCACTAGTGAAACCGTGTAGGTAGGGTTTTTTGAGTGGGGCTAGTTTTTAAAATTAGTACTTCGATTCTTTACTTGTTATAGGTCTATTGAGATTTTCTATTTAAGCCACTGATAAAATATGAAAAAAGAATCATTAAAGGGTTAATATTATAAACACATCTAATCATACTCAAAGATAACAATACAGACCCCCTTCTATCAGTTTCCCTAGTTTCACGAATGGGCCCCATGGATCTGTGAGACATTACTAGGGAACTGTGCAAGATCACTGTGTTGACCTCAATGAGTTAGTATCTCTAAGAAGTGAAATAGGAAAGGAAGTATTTGCAGCAGCCACGGCCTAGCCTAAGAACAATGGTTATCACTGCAGTCTGTTGGGATGCTTTGGTGGTAAAGATAGGAAGCATATAATTGAAAAACTGACAGATTTTGTTAAATGTATTTTTGAAGTATTGATAAATATCCAACAAATGTTAATTCTATTTTTAATAATTCATGCAAATGAAGATAATTTTATTTCAACCATTTTTGACCTATGAATAATACATGAAAATTCTAGGTACCATACCATTGGCTATTCTCAGAGATAAAAAAAAGATTTGAGAGGGGAAATAAAACAGCAGTGTTACCGGGCCAGTGTTTAAGGGACTGTAATTTACTTACCCAGAGAACATTCATGTCCTTCTTGCAGGTACTTGGTAGACCTGTTAACCAAAATTCTACTTGGCAGCAGTTTAGGCCAAACGAATGCATTCCAGTTAAGGATCAATAGTTATGCTCAAATGCATTAAGTGAAAGCCTGCAGGAATATGGCTACTGGCAAAGGATCAGAAATCTTTGAATGGTTTCTAGGAACTGGAATTTTCTAGTTACTGCACACTATGAAATGTGTTAGAACATGTGTGGGGCTGAGGATGTAATTTAACCTGTGATACCTCAGCATTTTCTTTTGTTGGTGCTATGGAGTAGATTCCGACTCCTAGAAACTCTGTGTACAGCAGAGTGGAACCCTGCTGGGTCTTTTTTCTGCCATCCTCTCACCATCTGGCACTATATCAGACAGTATTCTGCTGCTATTCACAGGGTTTTCATGGCCAATTCTTTCAGAAGTGGGTGGCCAGATCTTTCTTCCTAGTCTGTCTTAGTCTGGAAGCTCAACTGAACCTTGTCCACCATGGGTGACCCTGCTGGTATTTGAAATCCCAGTGGCAGAGCTTTCAGCATCACAGCAACATGCGGCCACTGCCGCAGTATGACAACTGACAGACGGATGGTCTGGTTCCCTGATGGGGCAATGAACCCGCACCACAGCAGTGAAAGTGCTAAATCTTAACCACTAGACCACCAGGGCTGGCCCCTCAGGATATTGATATGATAATATAACCAGAGTAGTCTCCCAAATGGATGCCAATTTGTTGTAAACAAAATGAGGTGAATCAGTTCGGTTTTAGATGGTGGTGTGTTGGGCTGGGTTGAGCAAACATTGGCAGGGCCAACATATACACTTGAGAAGTACATGAAGTCCAAACCATATCCCCCACTGAAAATATACAGGAAAAAATACAACAAAAAGATAAATATGAGCTAATGATGTTCAGATGCTGGGCCTGTATTCTCAAATGACCAAAGAGAAACTCATCATATAACAGGGAGCTTAAGTCACATATAAAAGATAACTCTATAAAAGGAGTTTTGAGAATTCCTGAGTCCAGGTACCATTCTGTTGCCCTTCTTTGATACTGTTCTGCAAATTGCACTACAGGGGAGTGTGGGATTTTCCCCAAGGTGGTTATAGAGAACCTGGGGTTTGCTTCACAGTAGCGGCAACAATCTTTCAGCAAGTCTCATGCCAGTTTTGAAATGAGGTCACAGTTAGGAGAAATCCACTTAACAGAAAGTCTAGCAAAACTGTGTGTTTTAACATAAACACTTAGCATTTAAAATTTTTAAGTTGTGGCAAAATAACTCATATTTCCTTTTATGTAATTTAATCTATATTTTTCAAATCATTGAAGTTATTGTCTCCAAGTGTGGTGGTGAAATTTTCTAAATTGCGTTCAAGATTGTGTCACCAGCTTCTTTAAAAACAAATGGAGTGAAAATGGCTGGAATGAGTAAGTAGCAACAGATATTTTTACGTAGCCTGGATATCCATCTCATATTTTTGAAATTTAAAAACCCATAGAAATATGTGTGTGCTTAATGCTATATTTACTGCTCAGAATTCTTCAACTGTAAGTGGCTGGTATTAAAACAAATTTTTAATGTGCAGAAACTTAAATGCATTTGTTCCAAGTGAGAAGTGTTCTTTTTCACCATCTGTTGACTTTCAGCTTAAGAATCTCATTTGAAAAAATTGTTTCACTCAACAACTGTTTGTTTACTCCCCATAATGATTTTACAGTAATATCTCTTTTATCTGGAAATGACCTCTCAATCTTTACCCCTTTGAAGTTCTTGGTCAAGGGAGCTGCATATACAAGGAACGATGGACAAAAAAGAAATGAACATCAGCTTTATCATTTAATGGAAAAGCACACGATGACAGCAAACCCATTTTTCTTCTTGCATCTCCTCCCCTTCTCATCCCCCTTGCTCCCCTTGCTGGGCTTTTCTGGGAAGCTATAATACAGGCCTTAGATTCTGAGGCAAATGGAGCAGGCCATCTTCCCTGAACTGAATACTGACACACGCTCAGGATTACTTGCCGGAGGGGAGGGAGACAGGTCTGGGTCTGCAGATCCACTTTTAGAACCAGTCAAACAGGTCTTCTTTGTGAGGACAGATTACAAGAGAAGAGAGTCTCCTCCCCTTAAGAACAGGAAAGAAAGAGGAAATACATCATGGCCTTAGCCTTTTAAATCTCTAGTAAAATATGCCTCCCATGTGAATGTCCCAGATGGAGCCTGCTCAGAGGATCTGGACATGTTCCCTTCCACTAATCTGCAAGTAGGTAGGGGGTGTGAAGTTACCTCTTCTGAAAAATGAAGCTAAAACAAAGGAGAAAGAGAGGTTTTCTGATGGTGAGTAGGCAACAGTGATGTTATGACATCTGTTTTCTCTCCCCCAAAAATCTAACATTTCACAGGGCAAGCCTCTTTTTTATTGAGTTTAAGGGGATTGGGTTGTTTGATTTTAAGTCTGCGGTGATTTAAGGTGGGGAATCAGGGCAAAGGGATGTAACAATGTTCAACATCACAAGACAGCTTCTGAAAATGTGACAACGAGAGAAGAAAGAACAGAGGATAGAAGTAATCTAATAATTCCAAAGGCATTGCCGCCAGGTCCATGTTGTGTGCTGGCAAAGGTTTATGTGTGCTCCCAGAAACCTCAGCTGACCCAAAGCTAATGGCCTCAGGATGTCATGGAAAAAAGCTGTCATTTAGGTTGAAAGTAACAACCTTGATCATTTAGAAAGACTCAAAAAGCAAATCTTGGAGTCCATATAACCCAAATCTTTCATAAATGAAGAAACTGAGATAAAAGTGTTTTGTCAAAGAAGCTGAGATGGGCATTTAATAACTTTTAGAAAGATGTTTATACAACATGAAGTGTTTTTTTTTTAAAAGCTTACTTTTGAGACAGGGTAAATTGGCTCAGTGGGAAACTTCACCACACAGAAAAGACTCACTAGCATGGAGAGAGAGAGAGAGAGAGAGAGAGAGGAACACCAAGAGAGTGTGTCTTAGTCTGTTTGGGCTGCTATAACAAAAATACTATAGACTGGGTGGCTTATAAAAGACAGAAGTTTATTTCTCACAGTTCTGGAGGCTAGGAGGTCCAAGATCAAGGTGCTGGCAGATAGAGGTGTCTGATGAGAGTCTGCTTCCCATACACAGCTGTCTTCTCGTTGTGTCCTCACGTGGTGGAAGGGGTAAGGGAGCTCTCTGGGGTCTCTTTTATAAGGGCACTAATCTCTTTCATGAGGGCTCCACCGTCATGACCTAACCACTTCTCAAAGGCCCCACCTCCAAATACCATCACATTGGGGATTAGGTTTCAACATATGAATTCTGGGGGTACGCAGGCACTCAGTCTATAATAGAGAATGAGAACACGACTGTAATGTCTTTGTTTGTTGTTTATAATCCCAAATAGAATCACATAGCACTCTGCTCATGGTGAGTCCAATCATTGTTGGTTACTGAGTGCATGTTTGGGAATATTGTAAACACAGAATTCATAACTTTAAGAAATGTAAGTTACTGTAAGATTTCGGTTTTAATAATGGTATCACCTCTCTTCTTCATATTTTCATGTTTTTGCCTGCATATTGCTTCTTAATTGCCAGTGCTTCCTTCTCGCCACCTCCTCGCCACGTTGAGTAATAATAGTAATATACCATAGATAAGGGAATAAGACTGTTTTTTCTTAGTAAAAGAATTTAGAATTAAAAATGTATTTCTTAGTTAGAAACAGCTTTACTCCAGGGGGGTGCAATTCACGTTCATGTGAATGACACTCTCTAGAATTGGGCAGTGGCCAGCCTGCGTGACTCTCATGTGGCAGCTCCAGATTATAAAACTTGCCAGAACTGTAAATTTTACCAAGGTGTTTAGAGTAATCATTTTTCTTTCTTTATATTGCTGGAGGAGAAGATTGCAATAAAGATCTCTACTGAGCAGAAATTTGGATGACTTAACTTCATCTTGTTAAAACTTTGCAGAACTTTATTCTGTAGAAGACCCTAATGTTAGATACAGTGAATTTTTCATTCATGAGATATCAGAGTGCTCCATCTGACAGACTATTTTCATATCTTTGAACTCTTTGTTTTTAGACTACTATTGAAACTATTTTCCCATGCAGCTTTGGGTAAAATTAATTTTGACTTGAGTAGATATCATTTACATTTTAAAGTGTGTTTGTAGGAATAAATCTATAGATGTTTACAAAAATATTCTAGATTTAATACTTTGGTTTAATTCTAAAAACACAAAGTTCTACATAATATTTATTATTTTGCCATACTTTAGGATATCTAGTATCCATTAATCTGCACCGAGACCTAATTTATGGATGTACCTACAACCTTGAATGATGTGGGCTCATTAATACCCAAATATGTAGGCTTGCCACCTCACGTAGCCTAGCAATAAATAGGAAGGAAACTTATTCTGTTTTATTTTATTTTTATTGTAGTTCTTGTTTAAGAATAGACGCAAAACACATATTCTGTTAAATTTGTTTTTGTCTCATTTGCTTTTCATGGGAGACGCAAAATTTTCAAATCAATTATATGCTTGAAAATTATGTTACATGTTTTAAAACCGTTTCCTGGGGTTATTATCACCCACCTTATATGTCACTTGTGAAACTGTGATAGTACATTTAACTGAGATGTTAAATGCATATATTTCTTTTAGATCTTAATGAAGCCCTGGGTATGTTTATTTTATGATTTAGCAAATGAGGATCAGAATACAGAAGATATCAATGTGCGTTTGACAACAATGTTGTCAGAAGAGCGTGCTGTTTCTAATCATCTTTATCTTCTTGCAGATTGGATCCTGTTTTAGAAGGCAGTTGTAACTCTGGATGTATTAAAAAGAAGGAGCACATTCCAGTGCTGGGGTATAGCGGGTAAAGCGTTTGAGTTATAATTACATAACCTGCTAAACCTGTGTTCAAACCCCGGCCTTGGAACTTATTTCGATCCCTGGCAGTGTGATCTTGGGCAAGGCACTGAATTCTTTGGCTCATGTTGAAATTATTAGTGTTGTTAATAAATGTAAAACATCCTTTGTCAATTTATAGCAAATTCTAATACTGTTTGGGTGTTTTGGGAGCAGCCGTACTAGTTTGCTGGGGTTACCATGACTAAGGACCACAGACTGGGTTACTTAACAACGGAAACTTATTTTCTCAATTCTGGAGGCTAGAAGTCCAAGATCAAGGTGTCTGCAGGTCTAGTTTCTTCTGAAGTCTCTCTCCTTGGCTTGCAGAAGGCTGCCTTCTTGCTATGTTCTCACATATCTTTGCTGTGTGCTGGCACATCCCTGGTATCTCTCTGGTGTCCAAATTTCCTTTTCTGATAAGGACACGAGTCATATTGGACTAGAGCCCACTCTAATGATTCCATTTTAACTTCATTACCCCTATAAAGGCTCTGTCTCCAAATACAGTCACATTCTGAGGTACTAGGTGTGAGGGTTCAACATATGAATTTTGGGGGGACACAATGCAGTCCATAATAGTAACTGAGTGTTTTTATCATCTGTTTATTCATTTATGTATTTTTATTTAGGACTTGCTTATAAAGAATCTGCTCTGGGGCAGACACCTGTGCTAGGTGCAGGGGATTCAAAGATGATCAAACACTGTCCCTGCCCTCGATTAACTCATAGTGTAGTTACAATGGTTTGCAAACTTGGCTTCATGAGAGAAGGACCTGAAGGACTTTAAAATATACAGACTTCTGAGTGTGTGAGGGTCTCCCGGAGTGGGCTTTGAATATGTAGTTATAAAAACTCTCTGGGAGATATGCCGGTTTGGCTACCTCCATATCAAATGGAAAATAGTAACTGTGTGTATAAGCTGCTTTGTAGATGGTCAATCCCTTTTGTGATCATTATTATGCCTTCTGGTCCTAATAATAGTCCAGTGAGGCTAGAAATTGAGCCTAAGAGAGTCTCAAGTGCTTCGTCCAAGGTCACACATCTGGCTTGAGTAAGGGGTTGGACTGAGCCTTCTTACTACGTGTCCTCAACATGTGTAAATCTTTGATTCTTTAATGAGACATTCTTAAACTCCTTGACTCGGGTCTATTAGGGTTCTGTATGCAACTGCCAGTCACACTAGTATTCCAAAAGCCATCCGTGGAACATTTCTGAAGTTTATTGGAAGAAAAACAAAAAGCAAAACAAGACCCATATTGCTTTGCAACTTAGAGTTCAGATATTTCTTAACCGTGTTGCACAAATCTTTGGCTGTTCCCTCTCAAGGTCACATTTTCACCCCATACCTCCAAGCCTTTTAAACAGGAATTTTTGTCATTCCTGTTGCATCTCTTGGGTCTGATTAGAACAAGACCAAATTAAATTTTCCTCGGTATTGACTCTCTAACTTGATTATATTCAAAGTCTCAGAGGACCAAAATTAAATCTGTAGAAGAAGATAACCCCACTGTTAATAAAAAGCCTCTCAGATGGCCTTTGCCTTTGAAGCATTACTAGATCCACTTTCAGATAAAGCTTCTCACAAGGTTTTCGGGCAAAAAAAATCACAGCAACTTTGTTGGCTGAAACCTTGTTATGGTTTCCTCATTTCACGAGACCCTATTTTCAGTGCTTGAAAAGATTGATTTTTTGAGTAAATGTCATGGGAAATGTCACAACCATGAAAAAACCTTGTTTTGGGTTTCAAAGCACCAGGCCCGCTTGGTAGGGAAAAATCAAGGTTACACCCAATGTAAAGATAAGAGGGTACAGGCTGTTACTTTGTTTTTGCTATTAACTAGAAATGTGTGGCTGTTTCCTTCCTTCTCTGTGAAGCATGTCTAAAAATATAGTCTTCAGTGACTTAAGGAGTGATTTCCAAATATATGTATGACTTCATTCTTACTAAAGGTGGTCAACAAAGTTGTGCCAGTAACTTTTTTCCCACTTTCAATTAAGGTTAGAAGTTCGATCCCATTAGTCCAGAATATTAGAATTACATTTTTTGGTTTACAAAGCAGCACTATTTATTTTAGGACTGTTCTATTTCACAGCTTGAGTTTTGGGGGATGACAGGCTTATTTAGATAATAAATTAATAAACTAAAAGATTGGTAAAATTTACGTATCCGTTACTGAACACTATGAGAAAATGTAAGTAAGTCTCCCATTGACTTCTCTTCACTTCAAAAGTAAATTATGTAACTAAGGTTCATAGGATTAGATTAATGACAAAGATTGGCCCAATACAAAATGTAACTTGAGTCAGTGACATGCCTGAGTGAGTTATGACTTAAATGGACTTGATGTCAATAAAGTTTCCCTGCCATGTAATGTAATCTTTGTAAGAGAGAACGTGTCCAGAGGAGTGGGTGAAGCAAAGGTTTATGAATATGAAGTTTCCATCGAAAACGTCTTTAAGTGATAATGTAATTGTGGTGCTGATTTGCCACACAGTTCAAGCTCCCAAATCAGAGATGCTGTCAATTAAGATCGCCACTGTCAGTAGTCAGCTGGCAAGAAGTCTTATTCAAAGTTCAGCATCCTAAATTCCTTTTCTTCAAGGAATGAATGCCGTATTTTTATCTTTTCCATCACTTTTGATGATTGGTGCTAGTTGGTTACATAATGCTACCGGGATGCAAATGATAAGAAGCTGATTAATTGCTAAACTACAGCCTTGATGTTTGGGTGCCTGGGCCCAAAGAAGGAAATGGATCAAAGAACTCCTTGAGGATGGATGTATTAGTTAAGGTTGGACTTGGCTACAAGAAACAGAGAAAGCAAAAGACAAATTAAAGCCTTTATTTTTCTGATTTATCAAGAAGTCTTGAGGTAGATAGCTGCTGGATTAGCAGCTCAAAGATGTCAATGCCTAGGTTTCTGCAGTTTTTTAAGCCTTTCTCTGATAACCACAAAATCACTGCTAGAGCTCCAGCCATAGTGTACATAGTTCAGGGAGGGGGAAAGGCAAGGACTAAGGACAAAAAGCAGAAGGGGCAATCCAGCCAAAAATGGAAGCCCCTCACTCAGCGACTCCCACTTACTTCTCCTTACCACAGTCATCTCTACTTTCAAGGTAAGTAGGAAAATGCAGTGTTTTGTTTTAGCTGGGTCATTGCTACCCCAAACAAAACCGAAGTTCTGTCATTGAGGAAGAAGGGAGAGTGCCAACATCAGGCTCTGTACAGGAAGGAACCAGGGCAGCCCCTGGGAGTGTCCTGGGACCATGGTGCACTCTCAGTAAATATTTCTTGAATTGTGTTGATTTGTGTGGCATAGTTGGTACCTTACAGAGCTTTAGTTTCAGCCAAGCTATCCCCTGGCTCATAAACACACTAGCCACTTTACTAGAAAATGATAACATGGTATGATCATGATATTAAAAAATTCTAAATGGGCTTATGGAACCCATGACATGTTGTAAAAATGGTAGGCTGTGAAGTTAAATGGGCAATTAGGGTTATCTGAGCTGAGTATCTGTAGCTATAATGTCTTGAGTTTTTATCATGCAAGACACAAGGGTAAGTGCTTTAGATAGTTTATCATTTTATCTCACAATAACCTTCAAGGTAGGTATCATTTATAGATGAGGACATTGAGGTTTAAAGAAATTAAGTGACTTTCTTAAGATCACGTAGCTATACAAAAATCAGGATTTGAATTCAAGACCCAACGACTCAGAGCAGGGTTGGAAAACTTTTTCTGTAAAGAGCCAAATAGTAAATATTTTAGTTTTCAATAGCCATGACTCTCACATGTGATGAAATATTATTTTTCTTTTCATGTTTTTCAACAACTTAAAAACGTATAAACTATTCTTAGCTTGTGAACTATACAAAAAATGGGCAGAGTGTTGGATTTGGCCCGTGGGCTATATTTGCTGACCAGTGCTCTCAATCCTGTGCGTTTGACCTTGGTGCTATACCTAGCTACTGCACATAGACATACAGCTGGCGTTTCCTGGATGTCTGCACTCTCTGTGACATCTCTACCCTCAAACACTTCGAGGATGAAATATACAATCATCTTCCTTGGTGATCCGAAATAAGACCATTAGAATGATTTTCTAAACATTGAAAATTGAATCCACTTCCTTTAAATAAATAGTGCTGCTTTGTGGGTGCCTCTTTTTTGTTTACGCTCCCTGATGACAACATTTTCTCCTTTTTCGGATATGGGTGGTCCCAAGTCTTTGGAATTTCATATTGTCCTGATCTGTAAATGATACCTACCTCGAAGCCTTCTTGTGAGAGAAAATGATAAACTATATCTAAAGCACTTAGCCTGGTCACTTGAACCTCACTAACCTTGTCATTACAGAACTGTGCTCTGCTTCTCTTCACCTGCTTGGGCAATAGCTAACTTGTTAATTCTTCTCCCGTCCTCTCCGTAGCAAAGCACCCTCTCAAGTTAGGGTCACCTGTAGACTTAACAAGCCTTTTCATTTTCCGTCATTGGTGGGTAAATATAGCACATGAACTCACATATCAGATTTAGATATAAAGCCTTGCCAACGTAAAGACAAATTATCTTGATTTTGGTCTAATTTCTCAGCCATGAGCTCTAACTTTGAAGGAAATCTACATTAATTGATTGGGACGCCCATCTTTGTGTAGTCACTGACACTGACGTCATTCTCTTGAATGATTGTGAGTTTACTTATTTTTTGGTCTTACTTGTCCTTAGTTACTTGTAGTAGCTGTTTGACATTTGTTTAAAACTGGATTTGAGACTAGCTTTTGGGGAAAAAACCAATTATTGCTATTCTTAGTTCTTTGTTTCCATTTAGTTCTACTGCCTTCAAATCAGCCATTAAATAGTGGAATGCGTGAGAGAACATGACTTCGTTACGGGTACCTTAGAATATAATTTCCTTAGTTTCTGTAATCAGCCCTTGGTTCAATTTGTGCATTGATAGTTGCTACTGCAATATTTGAGCCAGAAATTTGTGCAGACATCATAAAGAGGGGAAATTTTCTTGAGGGGGGGCGGTTGGAAGACAGGATTAATCTAGCATCTTTCAATTTCCCTAAACCTGTGTGAGCTCCAAACAGTTTAGTGGTAGTTTTGAAACTCTCTTCACACTTAGCACACAGCACAGCATATCAGTGAAAAAATGTGTTGAAACTTGAAAGGTACTTCTTGATAGAGTCAATAAAGACGGGAAAATTGACAGCAACAAATTTGAATGTTTTGAAATGCTTAAAATGTGAAAGAAATCTCACATAGGAGTTGCTGTGTTGTAACTATAGTAGAAAGCTACAGGCTTTTCTATTATCTATTTATATGCTCTGTATTTAGTTTTACAGCACCATACCATGTGATTTATGAAATGACATCAAAAGAAAATAGCTCAAAATTATGAAAAGCTTTAAGTGAGCTTTCCTCTCCTATGTATTTGAGTGACCAGCTCACACATTTCCTGACTCAAGACACACAATTGCGGGGCCGGCCTGTGGCACAGTGGTGAAGTTCTCACATTCCGCTTCGGTGGCTCAGGGTTCACAAGTTTGGATGCCTGGTGTGGACCTATGCACTGCTTGACAAGCCATGCTGTGGCAGGCGTCCTACATATAAAATAGAGGAAGATGGGCACAGATGTTAGCTCAGGGCCAGTCTTCCTCAGCAAAAAGAGGAGGATTGGTGGCAGATGTTAGGGCTAATCTTCCTCAAAAAAAAAAAAAACTGGACACATGACTACTAGTGAGATTTCTGTTTTAAAACGTGATGTCATTTATCTCTGCAGCACCAGCACCAGGTGGGGTTGGCGAATTTAGTCAGTCTGGTTTGTTGTAGCCTATCTTCTCCACACCATAAATGCCAGAGATGGAGAGTCCTACATGCCTGATGTTTGCCAAGGTGTAAAGGCTGCATAAATAAGAGCCACTGATCCTCCATGAGAGCATCAGCCTGGGAGTCTGGAAATAGACAACTGCGAGGACAGGTGCGATGGTCCCTGGAAAGGAGATCTCATTTGAGGCTTCCCAAATCTCAGCTCCTCAGCCTGGAGCAGCCAGTTTTGTCTAAAGAACATGGTTTGTTTGAGACGCCAGTCTTTCAGATGCTCCCATCTAAATCTTTCACAATTATTTCTGCTGATACAACAGATGTAGTGGCTGTTCGGTTAGCTAAATAATTAAATATCAGGGACAGGAGGGACCCCAAGGAGTCGTTTACTTCAACATTCTCTAGTCAGTTCTGTCACAGAGTTAAAGTCAGTTTCCTTTGTAAAGAGTCCTGATAGTAAAATGTTTTTGTTGTGAGATATACCATACTAATGTGTATAAAGTTCTATGTATAATTTAAGAAAAATGAGAAAGTGTACATCATTGCTACATCACTAAGACTTAGAACTGGAACATTACTTGTACGTTACGAACCTTCCATGTCCTCCTCTGCCATCACATGCCATCATCTCTCCCTCCAAATTTCTATTATTCCAAATAATAATAATTCCTTTCAATGCATCCCTAAACAGCCTATTGTTTGGTGTTGACCCTTTGTGGACTTGAAATACATAATCCTCATTTCTATAAGTCCTATTTGGTTCTTGTTCAGATCTACTTGATTCCTAGTTATCTTATCAAACATTGCCTACTTAGGGATTTAATTGCTTTAAATGTGTTAAATAAGTATATGGTAATTCCAGAATCAGTTGTCTGTTTTAATTTTTGTCTTATCTACCTATCATTTGTCTAATCATCTATCTCTATTCTCTCATCCTCTCTCTCTCTCTCTGTGTCTCTCCTTCCCTCATCTGTTTATTTATATATTATATTCTGCTGGTTCTTAATAATTGTGACTTGGTTTTTGTGCAGGTTGTGAGTTTTGACTGTGAGCTCTTCATTTCTCTTGGAGTTTTATCTCTGGGAATTCTTTGAGGTCTAGTTTGAAGTTGAGTTCTTCCAGAGTGGATTTACGTTGGTTTCTGCTGGTCCTCTGGCATTGCGCCAGTCTAGGACACCTTTAAATTCTCCACCTGAGGACTTTGGGACTGAACAGGTAGTGTGAATTCCAACTGCAAACCTGTGTGGAAGCTGGTCTCTGGTTACTGATTCTCTGGGGAAATTTTATTTCTCTTCATTCACATCCAGAGTCTAGACAGTTGTGTTTGTTTGATGTGCCTTTCCAAATAGAAACATTTATTTCTTCTATACTTAATCTTCCATGTATGATTTTCCTATTAGTTTTCCCATATTGTAAGCACCTCGGGCTTTACCAATCTTGTTTCTCTGTCCAGTTATCAAAATGGAAACTCAAAGTCTTTTGGCTTCAGGCAAAAGCTGTCAAGATAAAATCATCTTTGGTATTTGCTCACCTCCCTGAGTTCTCGTTTCGTTTTTCACCTGAACTTGGTGATGTGTTCAAAATAATATGTACACTAAATATATATATATATGATAATTTTAATTCTTAAGTGAAGAGGATCCTGCAGGGTATATAATCCATTGTATTGATGGAAATAGATATCTTGAGTGTTAATTTAAGAACTCCAAGTGCGTAGAGGACTGACTGTACCTCTAAATTTTACTGTACAGTTTTGAAGGTTACCTTTTACATAGATGAATTTTTATTATAGTATGTATTTATTCTTCTAACTATATAAAGACAAATTTGTGAATGAAGCATTATTGATATTTAGAAGGGCATTATTTATTAAAAGTGAATGTATAAAATTGTGATGTATTATTATATTAAACACAACTATAAAATCTTGATTAGAATAATATGGTCATGTAATATTTTTTTTTGAAAATGCATATGCAAAGATACGCTTGGGGCCAGCCCTGTGGCCTAGTGGTTAAGTTTGGCACACTCTGCATTGGTGGCCTGGGTTCAGTTCCTGGGAGCGGACCTACACCACTTGTTTGTGACCCACATACGAAATAGAGAAATATTGGCACAGATGTTAGCTCAGGGTGAATCTTCCTCACTGAAAAAAAAAAAAGATACGCTTGGACAATAAGCATTTCCAAGAGTTTGTAAACTTCTGTTAAAAATTGAAGAAATGTGAGGATTACACAGTATCATTTGTTTCCTTATGGTGCCCATAAAAAGGCATTATGTCATGCCTAGATTCAGTAATAAAAATAGCTAACATTTGTGGAGCACTTCTATGTGCTAGGGAATCTTCTGTTTTTAAAATGTATTTACTCAGTTAGTCCTCGTCATGACCCATTGAGGAAGGTAAGTTGTTGTGCTCATTTTACAGATGAGAAAACTGAAGTCAGAGAGTCTGAGTAACTCACCCATGTTTACACAGCTAGTTGTAGCCCAGTTAGAATTAGCACCCAGGCAGTTTGGTTTTAGAATCCAATTTTATTAAATGTGTTGTTAAACTGATTCTCTAAGTGACTTGTAAAGTTGAGGATGTTATTTATGCAACAGTTTATTTCTTCTTTTGAAAAATATTTATTGAATACTTACTATGTCCCAAGCATTGCCCAAAGCACTTGGGATGTTCCTACTTTGATGGAGCTCACAGCTTAATAAATGGATAGGCATGTGATCAAATAATTACAATATAACCATGAAAAGGTACATACGTATTAATGGTGCCTGGAGGAAGGATCTACTCAGTCTGCCTGCGGGACTCAAAGAACTCTTAAGAGTGGCCTTGACATTTGTGTATTAATAGGCATCTGCCAATGACTAAATTGGAGATGGCGGTGATGATGGTTCTAGTCTGGAGACTAGACATTATACAGGCATAGCAATGTGATATATTTCATAGAACTATAAGTTTACAATTAATAGAGAGGGTAAAGTGTTTTAGTGTGGGACAATGAGGATGTAGTGAAAATTGAAGTAAACTGTTAAGAAGAAGTAATGGAAGTTATTTTATTTCTCTGAATTATCCAAATTATTGAGACTGAGTGGTTTTCTGAAATTTTAAAGTAATGTAGGAAATAGCATAAAGCCCGTATAGCAATATGTATGTGGCAGAAGCGATCTCTAGCAGACTCTGGATAGAAGTGCAGAATGTCAGCTTAGATTTGAAGTTGTGCAATCAAATGCCTTCAGGGGTCAGGCAGGTAACAGGCAGAGCTCATAGTAAGATACCAGGGAGTGTTGGGCACTGTGACAAATTAAAAAGTCCAGGCCCAACCTAAAGATGTTCACACTCAGTGTTCTGAAAGCAGTGAATCTGCTGATTGAATAAAACATGAATTCTTACTGAATTTGTCTCGAGTCCTCAGTTGCAGATCTTAGTTAAGATGCACAAGATTTGAGTAAGGAGGTATTGAGTTCTTTTCTGTCAAAATTTAATAACCATATATATGTATTTTAATTTATTATCCTCCTTTTTATATTATTAGGTAATTATACTAGACTTTTTTGTTTCTTAGCAGATAATTAAAGTGCCTTCCAATGAATACTTTAAATTCTGAGACACAGGTCAAAACGTAAATGAAAATGTTACTGAAAGTTCGCTGTCTGATCCTGATGCCAATCCAAACAATGAGAACAGAGTCTTGAGTGAAAAAGGAAAGGCTTTACTTTGCCAGGTAGAGGGAGCAAAGCAAGGGCTAGTGCCCCCCAAACTGCTAGCTCCCTTGTAAGAGACAGATAGGGGTTTTTATTTGGGAGTTTAGATAGGGGAGGGGGCCATGGCCTTCTTGGTCAGCATTTTCCCATTGGCCAGTGTCTGGGGCTGCTTCCAGCAGAGGAGACAAAGGATTTCTCATACGATTGTCCTTGGCTGTTTATCTCCATGGTGGAAGGTAGACTCTGACTGTCAGGAAGCGAGAAGTTGGGCCTGGGAAGCTTTGGTTTCTTGATATTTTCTGCACTTTAGTTTCTCTGTAAAAGAACTTCAAGGTCCTGGGATTAGCCACAGCTTTAGTGGGAGCCCAGCGTGAGGGCATCTGGATTTAAACAATTTGTAACTTCTATTTGGTTGTAAAGCTCAAGGAGTCAGAAGTTAAAGAAACAGACATTTACATATGAGTGTAACTAAAGACCCAGGGAACTGGGAATGTGTGCCTTTAGTTTTAACCCATATGTGCTGGGTTCACTGTAGGGGAGCTGACGTCAGGGCTGATAGTAACTGAGAGCTGGTAACAAAAACAAACATCGGTAGTTTATTTTGTATGTGAAGCCCTAACGAAGATTAAAAATGCCTAATGTGAGATTTGAACTAGATTATCTACAGAAATACATGGCACATCAAGTGATTATTTTTTCGTTAGTGTGGCTTCTTAGAAGACTGGCAAAGAAAACTGTCTTCCACAGATGGAGGTTCCAGCTAAACTTGAAACTATTCACATTTATCGTGGCATATATTTTCTTGGCTTTCACTGTTACTGAACATTTTTTGGAGGACGGGCAAATTGTGGTCTTTAGAAGACTAAGAGACAATGAGAAATAGATAAGATACAGTTTTGATTTGTGAAAGGAAATTTGTGGACACAGAATTCACTTATTTTTGCACATTAATATTACTAATACAAGGAGTACGGTAAGTGGGAAAACTATAACATAAAAGGCATACTTGCCGCACACACACACACACGCACACACAGAGTTCCTCCAGTTTTTCGCACCATTACCTTTTTTAATGACTGATAAAGGTTTCCTTAAATTGCGTTGTTGATTCATTGAGTTACTGAGAATTGGCCATTCATCACTTGCACTTCACATTCTAATATTCTGGTAGACAGTGAGAAGAGGATATCAGTTTTCAATTTCCACCAAGGTTCTTTTTTTTAATTTTTAGTACATTGGTCATCAAACAGATTTTCATGTTCGTTTACATCATGAAATGCAATGTGACATAAGCAGTATACGAAGTCATGCCATTTGAAAATGTTTGCATGGGCAGACAGGGGAGACCCCACTGTTGAGTTGGAATTGAGGCAAAAAAAACTGAATTGGGAATGCTGACTCATTCTTTCTTCCCTAGATAGATTTCAAGGAGAATTAAGCCAAACAAGGATTTCCGTGTTCTTTGGAGAAATTGGTCCCAAGTTTGATGAGAAACTATAAAACCACAGTGATGCTTGATTATATTTTTGGTAAAAACAATTAAATAATGCAATTTTATTTTACATATAAAATATAGTATAAAATACACATAAGATGTCTTTTTCTTTTCATATACCAAATGGAAATATTGAAGTTATAGTCACCAAGTTAGTTTTTTGATTCAAATGACTAGTTATTTTTAACAATAGGAAGACATATCCAGAAGAAAAAAAACAGACAAAATGAAACACTTGTTCTGTGTTATCTATCCAATTAGGGCCAAACAGCCCTCCTGACCTAAGTGTGCCTGGTTTAAAAGAAAGGCAAGAGGGAAGAGTGTCTCCCGAGAGCTGATTTTAAATGAATAGTTGTCACAGACTGGCTGTCCGCCATGGAGGAGCTGTAAGGCTGTGTGGGTCTGAGAGAGGCTGTCCCATTTACTAGCCATGTAAAGGATGGAGTTGGGACTTTGTGAAGTGTACATGACAGTGAACCGCAAATTTCTATCCTTTGGAGGATATTGTGCTGTCTTTCACTTACAGTTAGGATGCTGTAGATTCTTAATCAGTACAGTATGATCCTTACTGAATTTTTATGCAATGGATAAAATTTTACTAAGTTTTGCTTTAAGTCCAAACTCCTAAGCCTGATATTTAAGGGAAGTTATGGTTTGGATGAAATAGTTTTCATATTTACTTTCTATTTCTCAAACCCTAAACTTTGGATGTTTGCCCCAGAAATACCTTCTACACCACAAATTGCTGTACCCCTTGGTACTCTGAAAGCAAGGTTATTTTGGTCCTTTCAAGGATGGGGCTTGGGAACTGGAATGTGTAAATGTGGTGAAATAGGCCCAGGGCTCCATCCCTGCCCATTTCCGTAAGTGCTAGGTCTGCCGTCTCGGCCAAGACACACATCACGGCTGTGCTGCACTCAGGCCATGTCACCTTTCAGGAATGAATTTTTTTCCCTTTCCCATCTACTTGAATTTTATCCTAAATTCCAGACCCAATTGTAATTTATATAAACATGTTTTCTGACTACCTTAGATGCAAATTCCTTCCTAGGAGGACTATAGTTTTCATTTTATGTACTAGTCTTTTAAAACCAATCACTTCTTAAATTGTTATAATTTTATTTCTGTGTGCAAATGACTTTAAATAAATTAGAATCATCAGTTGGTTTAGTGTAAGGCCTTAATCTTCTATATGAGTATGGTGGTAAGATAGTAAAATTTTATGAATACCCTGTTTGGATAGGGCTCGAAGCAGCATTGAAATGATAGATTGATGTGACAAGGATTGTCTTCTTTCCCTTGAAAAAAGATTTATCTGTCCATTTATTTAGGTCAAGTTTTATGTTTCTTTCCATAAATATCTTGCACATTTTTAATTTATCCCTAGGTGGTTTTGCTTTTGTTGCTATTGTCAACAAAATTAAAGTATTTATTTAAAAATATTAAAAATTAAAATCCCTAATTTTTGTAGAGATGCTAAGAATTTTTGTAGACTGATCATATTGTCAGCAAACTTGCTAAACTCTCTCATTAGATCTAAAATTGTGTTAGTTCTCTTGGATTTTGTAAGTATAGAGTCTTATAATCTGCAAATAATATTTTTCTTTTTCTTTTCAATCTTTGGTAACTTTCATTTTGTTTATACTTATTTTCTCATTTCTCTCACTCAGGCCTCAGCACTATGTTAAATAGACTCAATGAAAAATGTTTCCCAGGGAAATGCAAATTGAACCAATGAGTAGATATATTGCATACTCATGAAAAATGATGATTATATTTAATGACACTGATAGTTGGCAAGATGTGAGGAAATGGAAGCTCTTAGACAGTGATGGTGGAAGTGCAACTTGTTACAATTGCTATACAGATTAATTTATCAATATTTATTGAGGTTGAAGAGGGACATACGCCGTGACTTAAAGTTCTATTTCTAGGTATTCATCCTGGAGAAACTCACACACGTGAGCACGTATGGTGATTGTTCCACTATTTTTAATAGTGAAAATGTGAAATAAGTCTACTTCAGTGGCGGGCTAGATAAATAAACTGTGGTTTATCTGTCTAATGGACATGGCGGAATTAATAAATAAAATCTACTTTTAACAACATATAAATCTCAAAAATAAAATGTTATATAAAATGCAAAATTCAAATAGAGATGTCATTTATATAAATTCTTAAAATCACACAAAACTATAAACTATATTGTGTCTTTTTTTTCTGAGCATATCTGTGTGTTAAAAATTCCTGCATGAGGATGAAGTATATAAACTACAGGAAAGTGATTATTCTAGTGAAGAAGGAAAAAAGAATGAGGTTGTGGAACTTTAGCTGTAGCTATGACATTTTATTTCTTAAATGAAATAACAATAAAAGATCTGAAAGAAATACTACACAATATTAATAGACATTAATTCTAGATGGGCACATAAGTGTTCATTATACTATATTCAGTATTTTCTATATTTTTTAAATAGTTCATAGTTATAAACCAAAAAAAAACCCCAGCTTAGCACATAGATATTTCACTATTTACCAGAATATATGGCAAGCAGGACTCTGGAAATTGTCTTTCTACTATCCTTGACGCTGATTAAATTCTTTAAATGATTGCATTCGGTTTGGTCTCATATTTCACAAATAAAAAAAGATAATCATCAAGGAAGTATTGAAACTGTATATTAATTTGGTCATATGAATAAGATTAATGATTTAGAAAAGACAGGATGTGATCGTTATCTTATACAACTCATAATGATGTACTTGTCATTTTGTTTTGCTGCAAGAGGAGGGAAAATAGGATATGAACTTAATGAAACTGGCTTAGATCCACTGGGTGAATGAGCAGCAGCCAACATAAAATTTATAGAACCTATGGACAGCCTGTTAGAAAGCACTGGCCAGACATTTTAAACTGGGGATTGTGGATATCCTAAAGAGAATATGTGGAAGTTCTAAGAACCACTTGCATATTCTGAAATTTCATCCATAAATGGTTTTAGGCATATTTTTCTGTGGAGAGGATCCAGAATTTCTACTAAGTTAACCATAGACCAACTTCTGCAACTTGGGCATGAGAACATTGAGCTTGGCAGGTAAATATTGGTTATGGATTTATAACTGGCACACAGCTATTGTAAAACTTTAGCTGCTTAATTTAGTATTTTTTTTCTAGTAAAAACACCACAGAAGATCAGAGGAGGTCTAAAAATTCTTCTCTGGATTTCTGAGAATCATGACTTTGTAGACAATGCCCTTTTCCTTGACTTTCCCATCCGCTTTAGTGTAAGCTGCATGGGACCTGGAGTTGGTGAGGAACTCTATTTTGATTACACAGAGATTCTCTGCTTCCTGAGTCTTGGTAAGGCAATGGCCATGTCAAAAGGAAGACACCACTCAGGAGTGATGCTGCACAATTTCCACAGCAACTAGAATTTTGAGGGGCCAGTGATGCCTATAAAGTCTTTACAAGGTTGGGCTGTAAATAGGACGAACTAGAATGGTGAGGAAACTTGGGAATGTCCTCTCAGTGTTGTATGAGCATATTTTGCACTTCTAGTGTCCCCACCTTAGTACAGTAGCCAACTGTTTAATATCTTGATAAATGAAACATTGAGATCTAGTAGGAAAACACCAGCAATTCTCTGATTGTATCTGCTCCAGCACATGTGAATGCATGATGAGCTTATCATGCTGCATTTTAAGGATATTTAGGGATAATATCCATGTCCTTCAATAACTGATATTTCAGAATATTTAGTGCCCTGTGGAAACTTATGACTCACTAATTTAAAAAACATGATAATTTAAAAAATAGATGATGTTTATACACATCAGACAATATGTTTGATGAATCTACCTTTGTACAATAAAGTTAGTATTCTGCTTTTTTCCCTTTCAGTGACAAGTAAAACTATTATAATTATTAATATAATGCCAGTCATGTAAAAATGGGTATTCACCATGAATTTCAATATTTTCCTAGGCAATCTTTACTCCCACACACTATTTCCTTACCTTTTGTGTCATTTTTATTATGAAATGAAGAGTCTATCTACATGCATATTAAAAAATACTGCTGACACTTAAATTAGTTTTATATGTCTAATTAAGACTCCTATCAAAACATATCACACATAATAGGGGTTTTCAAGCTGACTTACAGGTGATTTTGCTACTGTTTTTGTAGAAAGAAGCAAAAATAAAGGTGAAAAATACAAGGACTCGCTGAGTTTTTTCATTAAAGACAGTTATGAAAAGAGAAAGGCATTCAAAATAAACATGAGAACCCAGGATCAGATGGCAGTGGGGAATTCTAAGCCAGAAAATCAGAGATTTCTGCTGGAACCTTCTTGGTCAGGCGAACGTCAAGGAGAGCAGGGGACCAAGGACAGAGTCTGCTGTTCTAGGGGAAGGTACGCAGGGTGTGAGTCTGAAGATGAGTCTCAAACGAGTCGATCTACAGAACCTCATCCCATCAGTTACCAAACCTAGCATCTGCCTTCCTAGTCAGGCGGGGCAGCTGAGTGACAGAGCACATGCGATAGACATCCTGGGGGGCAGGTTGTCCTCTGAAAGGACTGCAGAGCAGACACTAGGTGCCTAGCCACGGAGGTGGATTTGCAGAGGCAGACACATGCTGCATCTGGATGGGCACTCGAATATGAGCTATGACACTAAGTATGGCAGAAGAGGTGGGTAAAGGTACTTTGACCATGAATCTTGGAGGCCTTAGATGTCACCTAGACAACAATCTCATTTTATAGGTAAACTGAGGTCTGTAGAGGCCTTTAGCATAGAACAAGTTAGTGGAACCTCCTGGAATGAGATCTTGGGTCTCCCAACTTCCAGGATGCGTGTTCTTTGAACAGCATCAATATGTCTATAGGCCACAAGGGTGACTCACCACGAAGCTGCTGAACTGTTGAACAGGGCTTTGCACATCCTCTTGGCTAGAGACAGCGTTGATTCGAGACCTGGGAGTGGGACTAAGGTTATTAATTGGGGTTAATGACCTGCAGCTTTTAATGTAAAAGGGGTGCAAGGGGATAATTTCTTTATTACTTTGACTATCCTCCCATCAAGAAGTGGGTGTGTGTTCCCTTCCTTTGAATATGGGCAGTCTGACTTGTGACTACAGCAGTGTCACTATGTGACTTCCCAGGCTAGGGATCATAAAAGAGAGTACATCTTCTGAGTAGTTCTCTTGGGATGCTCACTTTTGGAATCCAGCTACCATGCTGTGAGAAAGCCCAAACAATCTGTGAAGGGGCTCAGTATCCCTGTCTGAGGTCCTAGCTGACGGTCTGCACCTATCTTCAACCCATAGAGCATCTTGAAATAGACTCTCTTGGGGCCAGCGTGGTGGCATAGTGGTTAAGTTCGCTGGCTTCGCTGGCTTGGGATTTCCTAGTTTGGATCCCGAGAGCAGAACTATGCACCACTTATCAAGCCATGCTGTGGCAGGCATCTCACATATAAAACAGAGGAAGATGGGCACGGATGTTATCTCAGGGACAGTCTTCCTCAGCAAAAAGAGGAGGATTGGTGGCAGATGTTACCTCTGGGCTAATCTTCCTCAAAAAAAAAAAAAAAAAAAGAAAGAAAATAGACTCTCTAGTCCCCATTCAAACCCCCAACAGCTGATGCCACATGGGGCAGAAGTGGCCTGTTCATCTCAAAACTGCAGATCCATGAGCAGAATGATTGACTGCTGTTGTAGGCCACTCAGTTTTGGGGGTGGTGTGCCATGTTGGAGGCACTGTGCTTGCTTACTTGAGAGACAGAATCGGTCCAACCATACATTCAAGAGGGCTTTGAAAACTGTCTGGTATACAGGTTTCATTGTTTCTATTATTTTCAAAATTTAATTTTGGATTTGTGAACGAAAAGTCTATCTAAATAACTTAACAAGAAATTCACATTTGCAGACTTGAGCTTTTTTGGGACTATAGTCATCTTACTACTGTTTTGTTTTATCCCGAAGCCAGACTGTCCTGGGTTCAAATCTTAGATCTGCCATTCATGGTGCAATCTTGGACAAATGATTTAACCTCTCCCTGCCTCAATTTCTTCACTTACGAATTAGAGCTAATAACTCTCTTACAAGGTTTTTTGTGGCAGTTGTACAGGAAGTTTATTTCAGAATTAGGCACTCAGCTTCTAGAGTCTGACCTGGATTGGAATTCAGACACTGACACTCACAAGGTGTGTAGTATTGAGCAAGGCACTCCACCTCTCCAGGGCAGAACTTCCTCACTGGTAAAATGAGAACAGTACGAGCACAGTATGAGCATTGTAACTGTGTGAGGATGGAAGAAATAGTTCATGCAAATTGCACAGTGCAGTATGGTGCATAGTAAATGCTCACACGTTAGTTACTGTTTATTATTATTGGAATTAAATCAGATGACCTTTCAAAGCATACAACTCTTTCCTACTCTGGTACATAGAAATGCCCACTGAAGAGGGTTATCTTTCTCCTAAGTCCTTCTTAGGACCCTGTGGCTTGCTCAATTCACTATAATAAATTTACCTTAGTTACAACCTTACTCAAACATGGAAAAATTGCTTTGAAAGTGAGAAGATAGTTTCAAATTTTGAATAACTTTAATAGCGGAATAAATTTTAAAAAATGGAATGCTCAAATGGGACATCATTGATTCTGCCTGAATAAAAGTGAAGAAGAGGGCCTGGCATGGTGGCGCAGTGGTGAAGTTTGTCTGCTCTGCTTTGGCAGCCCAGGATTCGTGGGTTTGGATCCTGGGCACGGGCCTGCACGCTGCTCATCAAGCCATGCTGTGGCAGCATCCCACATACAAAATGGAGGAAGATTGGAACAGATGTTAGCTCAGGGACCATCTTCCTCGCTTAAAAAAAAAAAAAAAGAAGAAGAAAGAAAAAGAGCTAGTAGCCATAGGGGCTGAGAAACTGCATATTAGTCAAGGATATATAGTACTATTAGTAAAAATTCCAGTATATGAAAATGTTTAAAATTAATGTGCCAAACAACTACTATGGCTACTGTCATAACTACTACTTGCTAACCGTATTTTATACTAGTTCCTATTTTAAGCTCATTCTAAGAGAATTTATCAGTTTCTTTAATCCTCAAGACAGTCTAATATTGGAGAGGTTAACTGCATCATGATGGTCTCTGGTTAGTCAGAGCCCACGGTGAAGCAGCCCCACTCCCTAGAGATGAGTGTTGAAATTTTTGAGAGGATTTAGCAGAGTGTAGTGAAAGTGATTCAAAGGTTTGAAAATAAAACCTTTTGAGGAACAGTTTAGACAACTGCATTTAGTCCAAGGAAGAGAAAAATAAGAGATGTCATCAATGGCCTTCACACCTGTGGAGGGTGGTGTGATTGTGTGAAGGAGGCAACCAGCTTCACACAGGGTGCCCCAGGACAGAGGCAAAGAGAATAAGCTCAAATTTCAGCAGGAATAGCATAGGTTAGACACACAAAAAAAGGTCTTTCCCTCAGTGAGAGTCATTGACTACTGAGTGGAGCTAATGGAAGAGATGAATGAATGGTTTCCTCTTCACTATTTTTAAAGCATAGGTTTATTTTTTATTTTTTGGAATGACATTAAATGGTGTTCTGAAGGAGATAATCTCTCAATTGTTTAAATCTTTCTGAGTCTATAACATTAATCATTCCGTTTTTAAAACATGGTAAATTATATATCTCTTCTTCTAACCTTTGTTTCACTCTGTGATTATTCATTTGTTTAACTTTTTTCTTTTTTGGGCTACTAAGTGTCAGATATCCTTTTCTGTTTGCCTGCCTTTTGGTCCTTCCATTTACTGTTGAGCAGACACGTATCTCAAATGTGTCTCCATCGATATGTACTTTAAAGGACAGTTTGAAAAAGTGATGAAATTTAAATCAGTCACATTTACTACATGGTAACAAACAAGGTCAATGGTCAAGGCGGAAAGGTATTGAAAGACTTAGTCCAAATTTACTTTTATAATATTCTACTATTTTTATTACTTTTATTATTATAATTCTAATATTTGTATGGTTCTTTACAGTTTATAAAATAGTTATAGTAATTTCTTGGTAGCTTGTATAGTAATGGTTCCTGACGAAGCACGCCTCTGGCATCCACATCTCCCCTCCCACAGTGACTCTAGGCTTGGCCGAGTGACTTGCTTTGGTCAGTTGGATATTAGTAAATATGATGCAAGCAGAGGCTTGATAGATGCTTGCACATTGTGACTTGCTCTCTTGGAACATGCTGGAGAAGTCATGTGGAGAAGAACAGAAGTGCCCAGAACAGAAGTCTCAGCAAACCACCCGACCTGTGAGTGAAATCATTGTGGACCGTCCAAGCCTGGTATGTCCCTCTCATGAGTGACCACAGGGGAGACCATCAGAAGGCTCCTCAGTAAACCCAGTCCAAAGCAGAATACTAAGTTAATATGTGGGTTTTTTTCGGACCCCTAAATTTTAGGGTAATTTGTTATACAGCAATAGATAACTGATACACACGTTGCCGTTAGACAGATATGGGATGTCACCCTGTGAAACACTTAGGGAGGGTACTGCTGTCTCAGTTACCTGTGAGGAACCCATGGCCCAAATATGGGGTGCTATGAGTTTTTCTTCTACTATGATACTTTATTAATTCCTTCAGCAGGATTAGATGAAAAACAAAGTCTAACAATTATGTGTCATAATGTTCTTCAGAAATTAAAAAATCTAAGACAAAATATTCGTATTTACAAAGTCAAAAATTGCTTTATTTTATAGTTTAAAAGATTGCTCTAGGGGCCAGCTCGGTGGTGTAGTGGTTAAGTTAGAACACTCCGCTTCAGTGGCTCGGAGTTCACAGTTTCAGATCCCCGGCGTGGACCTAGCGCCACTCGTCAAGTCATGCCATGGTGGCGTCCCACATAAAATAGAGGAAGATTGGCACAGATGTTAGCTCAGGGCCAATCTTCCTTACAAAAACAAAAACAAAAAAAGACACCCAAACAGATAGATCTAACATATTTCTGCTAGGCACCTCCTCCTCAGTGCTGGAGAAGAGTTATATCAGCCACCACCAGAAAATGCATTCAAACAAAAAGAGAGAAAGCCTGAGTGAGGGTAGTATTTATGCATGTGGAAGAGCAGTTCAAGTTGAACTGAATTCACACAAAAGTTCTTTTTCACATAAGAAAATTTCACCCTCCGTCATGGTCTCTTTTGAAAGAGAAGTTTGTGGTTTGTGTTTTCCTCCTGCTTACCAAATTGTATTTCACTTGTTGCTGTTTTTAAAGCAGACCATCCCTTACAGTTTTATTGGCTCATTTTTAACCATAATTCACAGCTTCCTTTGAGGAAGAGGTGAAATTTTGATTCACATTTTTATTTTTTTTCACTTACTTTCCAAGGCCTGGCCTTGTTGTTATATCTGGGCCGCTTGGATGCTTGCAGTGATGGCTTTTTACAGCAGAATGGAGTGGAGTGAAGTGCTTATTTTAACTCTAGGAGAGCAGAGGCGGTCAAGCTGAGCTTACAGATGTGGACAGTGAACGATGTGGTTTGTTAGGTTCCTCGAAGTCTCCAGGGCGCAGGCATTCGCTCAGGCGAGTAGCCCTGGAATGCGTCTCACTGAGGAGTTTCCAGATGGGACCCGGTTTTTTTAAAGTAAAGCATCTTTGACAATCTCCTTTGCTTTCAGTTCTGCTTTCTGATCCTGTTCAAGTTAACTCAGCAAAAGCAACGAAAATGTGTCTTGTCAAACTTTAGTGTCTATTAAAGGGAGCTCTATTAAAACGTAGACTCTTGCTTCACCAAAAACATTCGGAGCCAGTGGATTTTCTGGGGGTCAAGGAATTTGTTGTTTGGTTTTACTTTTAAAGAAGCATCCAGGTGATTCTGAAACAGGTGGCCTAAAAACATAGTTTCATAACCTCAAGTATACTTACATTGTTATTCTCTTCTTCCAATGGTATTGGTAATTTGTACAAACATATGCAAAGATGTTTTAAGACCTGCCATAAAGAAAGTGAAGACAATCAGTGGTAAAGATTTTTGTAGTGGGTTCAAGACAAGCAAATGGCTAAAGCTTGGATTTTTTTCCCTTGGCTAAAGCGAAAGGCAACAACAGAAAATTCACATGGTTGCTGTGCTCTCGTGTCAAGAAATATTCCAGATGTGAATCCTCCTAAAATAAACATTGATTTTGGAAATGGAATTAGCAGGATTCTGTTTATGTCCATATCACCAAGTCAGCCCAGCGTAGCATGACTGGCTGTTGGTTAATGACAACCCATGCTCAGCAGCCACTACATTCCCATAGTGGGTTTTGAGTAAGGCTCATAATCTTGATGAATTAGATTTTTCTCTTTAGGAAATGAACTCAACATTGTATTTTCATTTTGGTAGCTATTAAAATAAATGTGAACTTCCAATAGGCACACTTTTTGGCAATCGGAGGTATTGGTGCTCTGTTCCTTCCTGGGCTGAAGAATGGGGGACATTTGATGGTGATGAATATTCGTTAATGGAAATGTGAACAGAGGAAGAGAACTTAAGCTGACTTTATGTCTTCTTTATATCCTTTTTTTTAAAGGTCATATTGACTGTAAAGCTTTCTTCTTTCAGAAATGGGAATGATGTGTACAGAAGTGTTTCAGCATGAAGACACGTGCAAATAGTGCATGGGGACAAAATATTAATTATAATCTTGCTATTTTAATGGATATGATTGTGTCATCACTTCTTTTAGCCATCTATTTTTTCAGAAATATGATTAGTCCATGTTTTTCTGGTCTGATGAAGAATTTAGTTATAACAGATAAACAAAAAAATATATAGACAGAGACTATGTGCAGCTGTACATAGGATCCTGGGACTGGAGGAAGGAGCCAGGAACACAGATGCAACTGTAAAAGTCTTTATTAGATAGGTGGTACATAAAATCAGCAGGCTATGTGAGATTTTCCAGGAGGTGTGTGCAGAGTGTGACATTAGTATTAGGAAAGTTGGACATTGAGTTTGCATGCAGTAAATGTTTGAATGTATGTTTGAAATAACACAGACCTTCCCTATAGCAAAGAGGGACATGTTAATTTAACTACTATCATCAATGCGTTCATGCAGAGCTCTAAATGCATAATGGTCAGGGACTCCATGGCATTTTTTTCTTACATTGTTGCCAGAAACAAACACCTGGAACACTGCCTAATGAACCTAGCTTTTCTCCATCTGTTTTGTCCTGGACTTATTCCCATTTGCTATGTAACAGTGGTAGGGAGTCCAAGGAGAACAGTATTTGTAACCCTGGGTTATAAGAATCAGTATAATCTTGGCTTAGTGACTTGAGCTATGTAGCGTTTGAAAGAGAAAATAGGAAAATATTTTGTATTTATTTAGGGAAAAGTGGTCTGATATTGGTTATATATGAGCTTACTAGCCATTCTCTTTTGTAAGTGTAATTACAATCATATGAAACCTGATTAATCAGACTAACTAGGGAGAATTCCAGTTTGAATATGAATTTTAGAATATTTAAAGCAAATGTGATTTTATTACTAGCAAACGCACACCACTTTTAATATTAGACTGAAAGTACTTCCTAAGAGTAGTCTTTAAGAAACTCTGTTATGTTTATAATTATATCAATTAAATATCTGTGAATAGATGTTCTAGAAAGACTGGTACTGCTTTAAAAGAGTTTATAATCTTAGTGCCTTGCAGAATCCATTCTGAATCTAATTGAAAACATTGGACTGGTGTATGAGAGGAGAATAATAATGTCCTCCATTCTTTTTTTTTAAATTTTATTGGGGTCATATTGACTTACAACATTGTATAAATTTCAAGTGTATGTCATTATATTTCAGTGTCCGTATAAACTGCATTGTGTTCACCACCAGCAGTCCTGTTTTTATCTGTCACTGTATGTATGTGCCCTTTTATCCTTTTTACCCTCCCCCCATCTCCTTCTCCTCTGGTGACCGTTAATCTATTCTCCTTATCTATGTGTTTGTTTGTTTATCTTCCACATATGCATGAAATCATACGGTATTTGTCTTTCTCCGTCTGAATTGCTTTGCTCAGCATAATGCCCTCAAGGTCCATCCATGTTGTCACAAATGGCACAATTTTGTCTTTTTTATGGCTGAGTAGTAGTCCATTGTATATATATATACCACATCTTCTTTATCCATTCCTCTGTTGATGGGCACTTGGGTTGCTTCCACGTCTGGTCTATTGTGAGTAATGCTGTGATGAACATAGGGGTGCATATATCTTGCTGAATTGTTGATTTCATGCTCTTTGGATAAATAACCAGTAGTGGGATAGCTGGATCATAAAGTATTTCTATTTTTAATTTTTTGAGAAATCTCCATACTGTTTTCCTTAGTGGCTGCGCCAGTTTGCATTCCCACCAGCCATGTATGAGGGTTCCCTTTTCTCCACATCCTCTCCAACACTTGCTATTTCTTGTCTTGTGTGAGGTGATATCTCACTGTAATTTTGATTTGCATTTCCCTAATAATTAGTGATGTTGAACATCTTTTCATATGCCTGTTGGCCATCTGTATATCCTGTTTAGAAAAATCTCAGTTCATACCCTTTCCCCTTTTTTTTGATTTGCTTGTTCATTTCTTTGTGTTGAGTTGCATGAATTCTTTATATATTTTGGAAATTAATCCCTTGTCAGATATATGATTTGCAAATATTTTCTCCCAGTTGGTGGGTTGTCATTTCATTTTGTTGATGGTTTCCTTTGCCTTGCAGAAGCTAATGTCCTCCATTCTTGGTACATCTATGGATGGAATGGCAATGTTATCATAAATGTATGCAGTGGTACATCAAAACACCTTCCAACACTGAACTTAGACATTTAATCACTTTTAAGTAACCACAAAGATAACCATGCCTATTTTTTGCAATTCCAACATCATGTTTAAAAAATAATTTATGCTCAATAGAACTGTATTATTCGTTTCAGAGAACATATACCACACCTTCTGTGTTATAAAGAAGTATGTGTGTCTGTATTAATCATGTGCTTTCATGGTATGAGTAGAAACACAAGATAATTATATACTTAGAGTATCACAATACTTTATTCAATAAGTAATCACTTAATGTCTATTATAGGCCATTCATTATGCTTTAATTTTAACTATACCAATTTAAGTGGATAATAACTAACTTGTCAGATGACTGACAACTGCCCAGGCACATTTTAATCACCGTTTGAGATAATAATAGACTGCTTTTCATTTGTACAACGTTTTGTTTGTTTCAAGTTTTCATACATATTGCATATCACAACACACTTCTGAGGAAATTAAGATAAAGATTAATCAACTCCCACTGTTATATATTCTTGTAATACTCTTAATTTCTTTCACCTCTGCCACTTGTCTTTGTTTTCTTTCTGTTTTTCGTTTGGTTTGTTTTTTATTATTATTTTTTCGCCTGTACTATTCTATTTAAGGTGAGAACATATCTACCTGGCTCATCACTCTGTCACTACTGTCTGGCCCAGTTTCTTGCACAGGATATATGCTCTGTAATGCTTGTCAAATGAATGAATTCCCATTTTATCAAATAATGAATTCTCAAAAACTTTATTTTATGAAAATCATTACCATTTCAGTGGATGCTCCTCTATCCTAAATGATGGGGAAGTAATACCTTTGAGCCTCTGAGCTTAGCTACAGAACCTCTGATGTGAACAACCCTTGATCAATATCAAGTACTTGGTTCACAAATCATTCTGTTACACCTGTTTTTTTTTTTTTTTAAGGACGATTAGCCCTGAGCTAACATCTGCTGCCAATCCTCCTCTTTTTGCTGAGGAAGCCTGGCCCTGAGCTAACATCCGTGCCCATCTTCCTCTACTTTATACGTGGGACACCTGCCACAGCATGGCTTGCCAAGTGGTGCCATGTCCGCGCCCGGGATCCGAACCGGCAAACCCTAGGCTGCCAAAGTGGAACGTGCGCACTTAACTGCTGCGCCACAGGGCTGGACCCTGTTACACTTGTCTTAATTTGTAGCATATCTGGTAGCCAAATCTTGAAGACTTTTTAAACATGAGAGATAATTACTGGACAAAAATCCTTTCCTCCTCTTTAAACTTGTGTAGATTATTAGATTTGAAATTACTGAGTCTTGCACATCCTTTAAACCTGAAAATATTAATTTAATAATTTTTATTACTGAAGGCAAATCCAAACAGACATTTCCTCAGTGATGGATTAAATCAGGAAACTATTTATAACTTTGAACAAATATTCATACTTCTCCAGGTAGTAGGAGTTCTTGGGGAAATAAAAGCCAGTCAAATAGAAAAACGAAAAATTCACTGTTGAAAGTCTGTAACACAGTGTTGTTGAAATTCTCATCATTTCTTTAAAAGGTTGTGAGCTGTAGATGGATGTGTTCGTGGACCTTAGGCACGTTGACAATCTATAAAGGAACCTTGCAGCCAGTAATGAGCAGTTGACTAATCAGGAAAAAGTTTTCGCATCTAGTCTAAGTGTAAATTGAACTTGTCTTCCTTTGATATGGAACAAAAATTTAGATCAGGCATTTTTTTTTTTTTTTTAATTTTTTTTTTTTTCCTTTTTCTCTCCAAACCCCCCCCCCCCCGGTACATAGTTGTATATTCTTCGTTGTGGGTCCTTCTAGTTGTGGTATGTGGGACGCTGCCTCAGCGTGGTTTGATGAGCAGTGCCATGTCCGCGCCCAGGATTCGAACCAATGAAACACTGGGCCGCCTGCAGCAGAGCGCGCGAACTTAACCATTTGGCCACGGGGCCAGCCCTGTTTGTTTTTTTATCTCTGTCCTCACTTTATTGAGAATTCTTTTTTTCAAAATTATTCTATTGAGCTCATATTGGCTTACAACACTGTGTAAACTTCAGGAGTACATCACTATATTTCAGTTTCTGTGTAGATTGCATCGTTTTCACGACCAACAGTCCTGTTTTTATCTGTTACCACACATATGTGCCCTTTCACCCCTTTCGCTCAACACTCCCCACCCCTTCTCCTTTGGTAACCATTAATCTCTTCTCCTTATCTATGTGTTTGTTTGTTTATTTTCCACATATGAGTGAAATCATCTGGTATTTTTCTTTCTCTGTCTGACTTATTTTGCTCAGCATAGTACCCTTAAGGTCCATCCATGGAAAACAGTATGGAGATTTCTCACAAAATTAAAAATAGAAATACTATACGATCCAGCTATCCCGCTACTGGGTATTTATCCAAAGAACAAGAAATCAATAATTCAAGAAGATATATGCATCCCTATGTTCACTGCAGAATTATTTGCAATGGTCAAGATGTGGAAGCAACACAAGTGCCCATCAACAGATAGATTAGGGCAATTTTATGAATTATAGTCCTCATCTGAAAGAGGAGCTAACTTGCAGTGTCTGTGGCATTTGGAAAAGAAAAATATTGCAGTTTGGGGAATTATCTATTCCATAGCAGATACTCTTTCTTTTTTATTTTTGTCTAGAATATCTTTGAAAAATTGTTTCTTGTTGGCAATACAGAAAAGAAGATTTTATTTTAAAATTCTGTCTCAACTTTGCTCTGAGTATCTGCTTAAGGAAAAATCCTCTTTTAATTTAGTTTGTTCAAAGATTTCAGGACTCTTTTTAGGCATCTTGACTCTTCTGCCAAAAGCTCACAAATGGACACAAGGGAGATGAAAGAAGTTGATTTGCATAGCTTTCAAGACAGACTTTTCATGTATCTGAAATTGAATTATCCTCCAATTAAATCAGGATGACCAACAATTGGGCAATTCTTATGACAAGGGAATTACTAATGAATGAGGATTTAGATAATGTTTATAAAGGATGAAAGCTCATGGGTTTACCAAATTCCAATTTTTTCTACTATATAAATATAGGATAACCAGATAAAATATAGTGCCTACAATTGTCAAAGAGAAATATTTTTGTCTCTTAATGCATTTAGCTGTGTATCACACAGAATGATTAACTTAGCACATATCCCAATTTTAACTATTTAGCTTTCTCCCCCCCCCAAAAAATTACTTCCTTTTTTACATTCCTTAATATTTTCCCCAGAATCATTATCACCAGTTTTCTTAAGCTCTGAAACCTACCACCATCATGGACTCCTTCCTTTATGTCATTCTCCAGATTCAACGGTATGCTCATCAGAATGAATTTCTTTCTGGAGTGACTTTTAAATGCAATCCTTCACCAGTTCAACAATTTCCACCCCATTTCAGGCCCCCATCATAACTTTTGCCCTGTAATCCATCTTTCACACTGTTACTTGTTGATTTTTCTAAACCACATAGCTAACTGATTATGTCCCTTTTTGGAAAAAACAACATAAAAACAATAAAAAATAGTAAAGATAAATTTCTTAGCATGGAATTTATGATTTCTGACTTTCTAAACTCATTTCCCAAACTCTTAATATTTTTCCTATCTTAACTGTATCCAGGACACAGGGTAGTCATCTCTGAGAGACGAAAACAAATGAGGAGAGTTCCATCACTGCCCCAGATGACGCCCTAGAGATAGTTGTCTGGGCCGCAGGGCAGGGAGAGAAGGTCTAAAAGGAGTCCCACCGTCTCCTTCAGAACAGGAGACAGAGTTCGGTGTATGGGGAGGTCAGGGCTGCTGTAATCTGCATAGCAAAATATGAAACAGGGTGGAACTGCACAGATTGTTTCAGATACATGCAAAGGAGTCGCTTTCAATTTTTGGTGGAGCACTCACTTGCATATGCAGGGAAAGAACTACTGGGAAGTGGAAGGTGGAACAATTCCAAAGGTCGCATAGGACTGGGAATAGCTCATGCTCCAACATGGAAGAGTGGAAAGACCTAATACATGAGGAATTCAGTAAAATCATCAAAAGTCATACAAAGAAGCAAAAAAATGCAACCCCATAATTAGGAGAAGAAAATCAATGTAACACAAACAAAATAAATATAGTGAAAACCAAGTCATAACCCTAATAAGAAAGTGAAAGAACAACCCACATACTGGAACAAAATATTTGCAAATTGTACATTTGTTAAGGGACTGATATCCGTGATACATAAAGAATTTTTACAACTCAATAATAAAAAAGGCAAATAACTCAATTTAAAAATGGGCAAAGGCCGTGAATAGACAGTTCTCCAAAGAAGATGTACAAATGGTCAATAAGCACATTTAAAGATGCTCAATATCATCAGTCAGTAGGGTAACACAAATTAAAATCACAATGAGATACCACTCTACATCTAATAGGATGGCTATAATAAAAATAGATGGATAATAATAAATATTGGTGATGATGTAGAAAAATTGGAACCCTTACACATTGTTGGTGAGAATGTAAAATGTAGCTACTTTGGAAGAGACTTTGGTGCTTCCTCAACTGGTTAAACACAGAGTTATCATTAACCTATTAATTTCACTCCTAGCTATATGTCCAAGAGAATGGAAAATATATGTCCGTATGAAAACTTGTACATGAATGTTTGTAGCAGCATTATTTATAATAAACAAAAAGTGCAAACAATCCAAATGCCCATCAACTGAGGAATGGATAAATAAAATGTGATATATCCATACAACAGTATAGGATTTATTCACAAAAATGGAGTACTGATACATGCTACAGCATGGATGGACTGTGAACACATTATGCTAAGTGAAAGAAGCCAAACACAAAAGGCATATATTGTATGATTCCATTTATACAAAATGTCCAGAATAGGTAAATCCATAGATACAAAAGTAAATTAGTAGTTGCTATGGACTAAGGGGAGAGAGGAATGGGAAATAACTGCTAATAGATATGGAATTTCTTTGTGGAGTGATAAAAATGTCCTAAAATTAGATAGTGGTTATGATTGTGCACCCTGTAAATATACTAAAAACTATTGAATTGCACACTTTAAAACGGTGAATTGTATGATATGAATTATCTCAATAAAATTTTTATTAAAACATTGATAATATGAATAACAAAATTTATTAAAGAAATTTAATTTATACTTAAAGCTCTTCCTATCAAGAAAATTCCAGACTCAGATATCTTCCCTGATAGTCTGTAAAACATTTTAGGAAGAAATAATATCAATTCTACAAAAACACTTCTGGAAAATAAAAGAGGAGAGAACGTTTCTCAATTCATTTTTTGAGGCCAGTTTTATCCAGATTTAAAACAAAAGACATTATAAGATAAAAACTACAGATCAATATCTCTCATGAATATAGACTCAAAAATCATTATAAAATATTGGCAAATTGAATTTAACAATATATAAAAAAGATAATAAGTCTGATCAACTGGAGTTTATCCCAGGAATGCAAGACAGGTTTATCACTTGAAAACAAAACAACTTAATTCACCACCTTAACAAACCGTCAAAGGAAAATGATATAATTTTCTCAATAGATAAAAAAAAGAAAAAGAAAAAGCAATAACTATGCTTGGTAAAAATTTTCCAGAAATTAGGAATAAAAGGGAATATCCTCAATTAGTTAAAGTGCATATAAGATAATCCTACAGACAATATCACACTTAGTGGTAAAAATCTGACTGTTTTCCACTCAGCTGGGGAACAGTTCTCTTTACCACTCAGTTCAGTGTTTTACCACGTTGGGAGATGGCTGACGTGGCTCAGTTCACGTGAGTAGAATTACTGAGCCACTTGACTCAGCCTCTGGTGGAGAGCAGGAAAACTACTGCTGCGTTTTCATTCCTCTCAATGTTTTTGCTCATCCCTCTCTTTTTTACTGTTTAAAAGAATGAGTTGTGTTGCGTGTTGGAAACATGCGGGATGTTGTTCGTTTGGCTCTCAGATCCTCTCCCCTCCTTCTCCTCCTTTGTGCTCTAGAGATGTCTCCACAGGCCCTACTTGCCCTCTGGATCCCTACAGGGCTCAGCCAATTGGAGGAACTGGCAAGAGAACCAGGGGAGAAGACTGGAAGTCTCTGTATTTATTTCTCCATCTCCCTCCCTGCTGCACCTTACATTGGTCATAGCTGCATTCCTTGACCAAGTGCTTCTTCCCTGAAGCTGCAGCTCTCCCTGGAACTGTCCCTTCTTTAATCTCTTCAGGGCTTGGAATCATAACGAGCTCTTGCTCTTGCTGACACCAGGGTGATTCCCCATCCCTCCTGGATTTCCTTGACTTTTCTCACACCTATATAAATAGCCCCTCATTCCTTCAATAAGTGATCCTCAATTATGCAGTTTACAATGGGCCATCTAACTGATACAGAAAGATACTAGGATATCATCTAGTTCATATGTAAAGGGACGAATTAAAATTCAAACACATCTGGCCTTGATGTTGATTTTGCTATTGTTCACATGAAAATGTGATTGAAGATATCCAGATAACACTGTCATGTTTATTCCATGAGCCTTTTCCCAGCTCACTGGCCAAAGGCGTTTATGGGCTCAGTACCTTCTGAGGGCTCTGCTTTGCCCTCTGCCCTTTCTACCTATTGACTGTTCCCATAATTAGTGCTCTTGAGCCAGGAATATGGCTGATTCACTTGGCTTATATGTATTATCTTCCTACTTACAGAATGGTTGCTGACTTGGTCTTAATTGGCCCTATACAAGTGAAATATACTTGTGATTAGGAATAAATTTGAAATATTTTATAGCATCTGCATTCAGTTTTTAGTGGCTAGGCTATTTATGCTCATTATGATCAAGTTGAACTTTATAGAATCAGTGGGTTTCCTCAACACTTCTTTAATAATGATGACATATATAGTCCCTGGGGTTAAACATTTTCCTTACATTTTCGCTTATTGTGGAAATGCATATTTTAAAGAAAATCTAGTGAATAATCAATCATAATCACTGTAATATAAACACTAGAATTATCATTTCCCCCAGTCATCTGGGAGAGCAAATAATTTATTATAGATGACTTAGAAAATGTCAATATAAATTAGTTTTCTCCACATTTATCTTGAAAGGAGGACACATAATTTTTTTTGCCAAGTTACCCTGGAACTAGGTCTGCCGAGTATCATTCTGAGAGTTATTGGTGGAAATCAGGTGCACACGTGATCCAGTGTTTACACCTCTCACTTTGACTTGCCTTTGCAGTCTTGGAGTTCTACTCATTTATTTATCAATTCTTTTTTTTGCAGGGGAAGATTCGCCTTAAGCTATCACCTATTGCCAATCTTCCTCCTGTTTCTTCACCACCACCCCCAGGTCCCAGTACATAGTTGTGTATAGTTGTAAATTCTTCTAGTTCTTTTATGTGAGCTGCCACCAAAGCATGGCTACTGACAGACGAGTGGTGTGGTTCCATACCTGGGAACCGAGCCTGGGCCGCCGAAGTGGAGCATGCTGAACTTTAACCGCTAGGCCATCAGGGCTGGCTCTATTTATCAGCTCTTACAGCATCCAGAGCATGCATCACATAGACCGAACTTTCTAATTATCGCTTGATTATTAAAGCCTACATATGTTTTCCTAACTTTCCATTTTTAAAATACATCACACCTGCATATAAGGCCTAGATACTATATTTTTAGGTACTAAATTTCGAAATTCTATCAGATTTAGTAAAATCTGAGAGCAAAATTTTGCTATTTTATGTAAGTGAGAACACTATGAAATGCAACTGCTAAATGGTAGCAATTTTGTATACAGTCTAGACTTGAGGGGTAAGGGTCATGATAAGATATTTACTTCTTTTTGGAATCCTTAACTCAACCATCTAGAATAAACATAAACTAAATCCTTGGTTACAAGTAGCTAATTATCAAAAGAACAATTATTAAACTTTTTGTTGTCTGGATAAAAATGAGGTATATAATACATTTGATAAAGTCTATAGTCAATCTTTGTAGTAACTTTATTAATCTTTCCTTAATAATGCAGAATTTACAGTGGTCCAAGATCAAAGCAACCTTACATGCTAATTAACTAACTAGGGGATATGGCTATCAGCAGAGAGGGCGTCAGTGAGGAATGAATGGAAGCAATGCTGAGCAGCCGTGATAGTGTGGTGATGGGTAGGGAGCGTGGGTTAGCAGGGGAGCTGTCATTAATGTTACGTTTCTTCAGCAGCACTGTGCAGTTATTTAATCTGATTTAATGAGCTTACTTAAAAACATACAAATGTATCACTTTATGAAGAATTATTAATTTTATAATAAAAATATACCATATAACACTTTTATTTTGCACTGAAAATTTGCATCCCTTATATAATTTGATTTCCTTAACATCTCAGAGACAGACAGGACAGAGAGAAAAAGCAAGGACTAAAACCAAGATTTTGTCTCAAAACTTGTAATTTTGCTAATAACCATGTGTTTCACTCTAACATTAGGTGTTTTCTTGCTTAAAGACCTCTGGCATGAATTTTGTTTTGTCCCAATATTTTTATGATAAAAATTGTTAAGTATATGAAGCATTGAAAGAATTTCACATTGAGCGTCCATGTACCCATCACCTCCATTATACCATTAACACTCTATTATGCTTGCTCTGTCATATATCTGTCCTTTTAAATAACCCTCTGTCTATCCATCAGTCCAGTTATTTTTGATATATTTCAAGATAAATTACAGACAAATATACATCCAGCAGATATGACAACAAATGTATTTGATTTTAAATAGAAATAGTTGACATTTATCAAGCACGTGCTATACCAAGCATTAGGCTAAGTATGTTACTTGCAGTATCTCAATGATACCTCCTATAAAGCTATGAGGTAGGTATTGCTTTTATTAAATCAACTTTCCAAGTGAAAATGCAGAGCCTTAGAATGGATGCCTGACCTCCTCAAGGTTATCTGAGCTGTAGAGGTTGACCAGCTTGCAAGGTGGATTAGTAAACTTGCACAAGCTGCTTAAGACATTTTCTGAGACGGTGTCTTTGTGGTTGGGCTGGGATTTGACCTTAGAAAGTCTGATTCCAGAACCAGGGCTTCTGTAATACTTTTCTATTGCTGCTGGAACACATGATCACAATCTTGCTGGCTTAAAACGACAGCCATTTATTATCTCAGGGTTACCTGGGCTGGAAGCTCTGGGGAAGATTCTGCCTCATTCAGGTGGTGGCCAATTTCAGTTCCATTCGGTTGTAGAGCAGAGGTCCCCCTTGCTTTGCTGGCCGTCAGTCAACGGCCTTGCTTCCAGAGGCTGCCTGATTGCTTTCTCTGCTTCCCATGTAGCCCCTCTCAATCAATGAGGGATTGAGTTCCTTTCATACTTTGAATCTCTCTAACTTTTCCTTCTTCTTCATCTCTCTACCTCCAGTCAGACAAAGCTCTCTGCTTTTAAATGCTCGTGTGATTTGATTGACCCATTCAGATAATCCAGGATTTACATTTGCAAAGTTCCTGTTGCCATGTAATGTAACATATTTACAAGTCTGAAGACTTGTGTTGGGGGGGTTATCATTTCTGCGTATTGCAATCATAATTATATGCCACTGCTTTCAGTAGGCTTTTTTTTTGCTGAGGAAGATTCACTCTGAGCTAACATCTGTGCCAATCTTCCTCTGTTTTGTATTCTGGTCGTTGCCACAGCATGGCCATAGACAAATGGTGTAGATCTGTGCCAGGGAACTGAGACCGGGCTGCTGAAGCAGAGTGTGCCAAACTTAACCAGTAGGCCAAGGGGCTGGTCCAGTAGTCCTCTATTTTATTTATTTGTTTTTTTGCATTTTATTTATTTATTTAATTGCAATAACATTGGGTTATAACATTATATAGCTTTTGGATGTACCTCATAATATATTTCAAATTGTGTGTAGATTACATCATGTTCACCACCCAAAAACTAATTATAGTCCATCCCCTCACATGTGAGCCTAATCACCCCTTTTGCCCTCCCACCATTCCCCTATGATAATCACTAATCCAATCTTCATTGCTATGTGTTTGTTTGTTGTTGTTTTCATCTTCTACTTATGAGTGAGATCATACGGTATTTGACTTTCTCCCTCTGACTTATTTCACTCAGTGTAATACACTCA